>NC_088979.1:22058671-22207463 GCF_963932015.1 Anas acuta
TTTTGCAGTGATGAAGAACCTTCTTTTGTGAGTTTACTACACCATTTTGCCAGCACCACTAAGATCTTCCAGCAATGTCTATTCAGTAGAATAGACTTTAACTCTTAGTGAAGTCAGCATCAATACAAAACAGGAAGGGAAAGTAATTGATATTGATTTTTATTCCTGCTGAAATCTAAATTGGATGTAACTTTTAATCCATGAATCTTGACATAAACCACTGACAAAGTTCATCAATATAATGGCATACCACAACACCTAAGATATTCCCGAGTGTATTGGTATGGTTGTTGCCTAAACATCATCTTTACACCTATAAACTGAATGAGGAGTGTCTGCTATTTTCTTTTTCTTTCCCATTTAACACTCTGTTTAAGGGTTGTCAATCTTTTGTTAATGCAAAGAATACCCATCCTTTTTAGAAGAAAAGAAAATCTAAAGAGAATTTCTTGGAGGGTTGTTACATTTTTTTTCCACTTCAATGAAAAGTAGGCTGAGATGCTTTTATGTTTATTTTCCTCTGATTCTCTTGGCTTCCCTGCCTGAGAGGAGAATTTGTGTGTGTGTGTTCTGGCTGAAATATGGAAATTAAAATTATTCTGTGGTTTACTTTTTCCAGAATCAAAATTAACTCACAGGTAGTAGCTTGAGGAATTGCGGTTGAAGAACTGATCTTCCTTATTTTTAAATTCAGCCTGTGCTTCCCTTATTTATCGTAAGTTGTTTCCTTTATTCTGCTTTGGATAATATTGCAGAAAGATCCTCTGTCTCTGAACAAAACATAGCACACAGTCAGATGCCACTGTCACTTTGGTCACCTTTCCTTGCCATTGTGTTTACAACTTCCTTTTATTTAACAGAACAGAGACTTCATGATGTTTCCTCATCACTGCCATACAAACTTTTAAGTGTTTCCCCATAAGTTAATCTTCACCTGCACCATTCCTGTGAAAAATAAATAAATAAATAAATAAATAAAATATTGGCATCTTGCACTTCAATTGTGATGGGAAATATTACAGCGTCTAGTATGGTGTTTCATTTTTGGTTGGCATTCTTTAAGAGTGTTCTTCCCTCAGTCTCTCTCTCTCTCCTGTTTCCAAGGACTTGTCTTGTTTGGTAAGGCTTTGAAAGCCAGGAGCCTGCAGATATGACAGAGCATTTCCCTTTTCTCTCTTTCACAAGTGACTTCTTTGGTTACATTTTCATTATATTACTTCATTTTTTATTTTTATTTTTTGTAGTGCTTTTTTGTTGTTGTTGCTGCTGTTATTTATTTATTTTATTTCATTAATTGCTTCTTTACCTTAAAGAGATTATGCTTCCTTTCTTTGGTTTCCCTTAGTTTGCACTGTTCTTAGTTGTCTAGACTTCAGTTGTACTTACCTAGAAACGACACATGGTTATTGTGGGGTCAAACCTATCATTGTCAGCTGAAAGAGACCTGGCTTTTTTTTTTTTTCTTTTAAGGAAATAGAAGGACAAGAAAAATAAATGTCCATGTAATAAAAAAATGTCTGTCATATACAAGAACATAGAGCCTGTACCATCTGGATAAAGTATCATAAGTACACATTTATCTTTTCCTTAGTCTCTCTTTCAAATTGCTACAATTACAGAAGAAAAATGTCCAGGTTGTAAATCACTTCACCCTTTTAAATGTAATGATTTAAATCTTTAAAACTTTTAAATAGCTTTACAAACTACTTCCTCGAAGCTATGCCACAGCCACTGCTCCAGAACATAGCAATACATCATTTTATGCTTTTCTGCATGGTGTTTTCAGCTACTAATTAAAAAAGAAAACATGAAGTATGCTGGCAAACAGCAGTAGCCCTGGGCACAGAGACATAAAACAATAGTAACATGATTGCTATGGAAATGGAAGTAGTCATTAAATAATCACAGGGAGAGAAAGATAAGACTAGAATCAGAGTCAAAGAACATGAGAGAAACTAATGCAGCAGAAACAGGAAAGAAGGAAAAAAATAGTCCCATAAAAATCAACTGAAAATACTCTTTAAATGATTTGATGGTTAATAGCAGGCAGATGAACCAATCAGTATACTTTTTTTCTTGAGAACTATGGAAAATATATATTAAAATCTACTTCTTCTGGTCAGATAGCTGGAAATTCCTAGAGACAACTAAGCAAGAATTCATATTTTCCCTCTTCCAAATCCCAGAATTTCATTTAGCCAACAGCAGTTAATAATGTACTTCTGAGCACTGTGAGCAGAATGTACAGAACAGACGTTACAAACATCTTTTATTTAAATATCTGCTTGCCCACATTCATTTGTACTTATCTTTCTCCTTTTTTGAAGAAAAAGGCCAAGAACAAAAGCTATTTATCCTTTTCTAGCCAAGAAAGACTGGAGATACCCACAGATCCATGCTGCTGTTGGACCACTTTCCCTAACCTAGCACGAGCTTCTTGTTCAACACAATTTTATTCAACTGGCCAGATTCTTGAAAGACATTACCCACCTCTTGTGCCTTGTAACTAAAACAATTTATAGCAAACCCAAATTTTGGTACATACAGCAACTGGTAATAAAAAATCAGAAACTCACATGCCCCTCCTGTTCTGCTGGCAGTGTATCACTGCTAAAGGACCCATAAGACTAGAACAGAACTTGACAATTTAAAATGGGTTTAAAAGCTGGAAGGAAATTAACTTCTTTTGGGTTAATTTCAACAATAGTAGTATTTATCTGAGTTTCCTTTAGCTTTAAGTTCACTTTAGCTTAATTTCTGGATTATAATACTGAAGAACTTAACAATATAGAATTTCAAATAATGCAGTGTTCTTTTCCAAGTAATACCAAGTAAGTTATATTACCATTGTCAAAGATGCTTCCGCAATATTTTAGAGTAATTTCATACTTGTCTGTATTTCACCCTCACAGGGCCCTCTTCCAGCTCTGTGCATTCTGCCAAATGCAATTAATACATCAGAAAAAATACTAAACATATCCTAATTCAGACACAACCAACATAGATTTAGATTAAGGATGTGTCCATGTCTCCCTAATCAGTATCACAGTGCTGGAAATGCATTCTACATCATCCCCTTGCCAAGATCTCCACCGAGCCAACTCTCATCCTTGAGTGGATCCTACTCATGCCACCAACAGGAACACCCAGGTGGCTGTGTGAGTCCACCTGATGTTCTTCCACAAGGTCCTCCATGATGTGGGAGTAGCAGAAGAGGTCAGCATCAATTTTGATGACTCTGTGCTCTGTAATCAACAGCTGCACTGCCTTTCCTTTTCTCTGTTGCGTGTTTACATGTTTTAATAACCTAAGTGACCAATGTTTGCTTTAGCTGTGTTTTTTTCTTCTTTCTTTTTTTAATCTGGTTTATCTGCCCTTCTCTCTCCTCCCTCCCCCTAATTAATCAAATGTTATCTAGAGCAATGGATCACCGGTGGATTTCCCTTTGGGCCCATGAAATTCAGTGGAGGAGCTGTAAGAACCTGCAAACAATAGAAGTGCCTTTATAGAGATGGGAACAATCAACAAATGATGGGCTTCTGGGTTCTTGTGGGGTCTTGGCAATGATAAAGCTGTTCTATGTCAAATTCTCAGTCAAGAAAAACAAACAAATACCATAAAACTTTGTGTCAGAAATGTTACAGAAATAAATCTGAAAACACCTTCTAAAGGAGATCAATGTCATTATTGAGCTTCCTATACTGCAAAAGTATAGAAGACAGAAAGAAGGCTGAACTGAAGTCATCATGAGGGAGAGAAAACACCACTAATGCAGTGATTATGGTCAGTATAACAAATGTATTTGGACCATAAGAAAAATAAGATCCCAAAGCCAAACCTCAGCTTGGATACTGTGAGAACACCGATAAAAGTGACACCTTGGCACACAGTGTTAATGTGGTGAGGGAATGGATTCACCCATTAGAGCCAGAACTTCCACAAGTGAAGTAGTGGTGTTGGGTGCTCCTAACTGTAAGTGTCCACCTAGAAGTATATTAAGTGGACCAGATCTTCAGAAAGTGCTGGGTTATGAAATTCAAAATTTTTGGAGACTGTCATGTAAGCTGCCTACAAAATTAGGCAATAAAACCATCTCTGACAATCTGTAAACACTGTAGTTACTTCATAACTTGTTGAGCAGCAGCAGCAGGGGAGACAGAGACGACAGTAATGTCAGGAGATAAGACTGCAATAGTGGAAAAGAGTAGTCCCTGACTGTAAAACAGATATTGGTGTCAGCCAGGAAACTGTTGAGCTAATGAGGAAGAAACTTAAGCAGAAGCATAAAACCTCCTCTGTGGCAGCCCACACAGTGACTGTAGAATCGCCCTTTCCATTCCTGCCAGCAAAAGCAGTAGGCTCTTCACCTTAGAGTTTCCGGCAATTAACAAAATAAAACAAATCAAACCAAAATAAAAGTAGAATGGAATGGAAAGAAATGGAGTGCACAGGTTTATCAGGGGACCCCAGAAGGTTCTGTTTCCCTGGCTAGCACTGTCTGGTACACTGTAAGCACACTGTAAGATGTGATATTTTATCCTGTAACATGGCTGCAAAAGCTTGACATCCTTCCAACTCTCCTGAAATCCTCTTGTCATTTTGATAATTCCTTTTCTCCTGTATTGCTAGTCTAAAGGGATAGCAGAAACATTTCCATTAGATGTAAAATGCAAGTTAGGGAGAGGAATTTGTAAAAATACTCTTAAAAAGTCCCAGTATCTCCTGCTTACCATTTTTGCTGTCAGAGTGACTATATTATTTATTATTCACTATGTCTTCACTCCCTATTCCCCTTCCTTTAGATGCATAACTTACTGTCCATTGTCTATCTGACTGTTTTTATTTTACCTTTCTGTATGCTCTCTAATATATATAAATTTGTGTGACATCTCTGTAAACACTTTGAAAGACCTTTAGTGAGCCTCTCTTTGCATTCCTTTTCTCATCGAAATCCACCCAAGTGAAGCCTACTGGAGCAGCACCGCAAGAGGCAGTAGCAATACAAGACTTCCATTGAACTTCTTATTTTCTGAAATAATACAAAACTCTACTTTGTAGCCTATTCTAAAGGATTAATAGAGTTCTATATAACTTTTTCTGCTTGTGCACCCTTATCTCGTGGCAAAGACCTGTAAGAAGAGACACAGGCTAAGAAGTTCATACTGAGGTTCTTGTCTTATCATGAAAACATTTCCTTAATTCTAAAGGTGCTAAGAATTGGCATTGTTAAATTAAGTTAATGGGAGGTGCAAATGTTCTGCATCCTTTGGAATAACAGGACACAGTTATCCCCCTGGTTGTCTGGTTTTAGATATCTACGGCTGAAGCAGTTTTAGACAGTATATCTTGCAGGGTCAGAACTCAAAGAAGGTAAGCCAAAAGGAAGTGGCAGCTGAAGTAAGAGGTAGGATATAGCCTCAGAATAAAAGGGATCAGCGCAGCATATTTTTAGATGCTTGGGAATGAGGCCCAAAAAGAATAAAACTGTGCAATCAAGGACACTGCTTCCCCTTCCAATCACACACACACTCTCTATATTGTATCTAATCACTCGCAGTTATGGAGTCATTTCCTTAGGAGTTCTAAGGGAACCACGTTAGGATTCCAAAATGTGTAAGCAACGCATTAATCTTACTCTATAGAAACCCACATCGGAAGTCCCTGATCAAAATGTTCAGCAGTTAGAGTATGGTATCATTCTTCCAGTCCCTTCACAGTTTTTCACCTGGTACATTTTCCAAGGATAGACATTAGCCTAGAAAATAAAGAGAATTTATATTAAGTTGGCCCTAAACTGACAATGAATCCTTGCATGAATTCATAGTCACATTAAGGAATATATTTAGAGACAAGTAGAAGGAATTTTGACTAATTTGTTGTTTCTGAGAAAAGGATTGTAGAAGGAAGAGTGGGTGGCTGAATAAGATCCCACAAAACATTCAGAATTTATGACATAAAGGCAAATGAGTTGAAAAGTGAAGTGAAAACTCAGTGTGTTATCACTGAGTCACACATTGAGAAGTACTTCTATTGACACATAACATATAAAATATCAAAATAATAGAGTATAATGCCAAGAAATCCCTTACAGAAGGAGCAGAATGTAAGAGGCTTTAAAGTCATTATGCATAAAGAGTAAAATCATGTAACAACCACACAATCTGGTACTTATGCTGTCATAAGGACAGTCAGAACCAAAAATACAAAACCATTTAGAAGCAATTGCTTGTGGACAGAAGCAAAGCAACCATATCTTTGTATTTTTTGTTAGTATTAATACCCAAAAATCCACAAATCAGTACAATTTTAAATGGCTGCCCTCTGAATGTCTGATAATACCAGCAAGACATATGCTACAACACAGCCATTTAAATGTGTATATTATATATATGTACATATATATATAGGGAGGCCATATAGGGAGGCATAATGGTTGTTATTTCACTTTTAAAAGTCACTGCACCCTAGGGCACAATTAACAGGCAATAAATTCTTACATGCTACTGAAGTTTAGAGATTAGTGTTTGCCAGTCAGAGCATGGAAAAACATTTACACCTAATAAAATAAGGCTGATTAGCTGTTTAAATAATAGGAAATGTCAATCAGGGACCACAAAAGGCTATGAACAATAACTCAACCCATCACCAGAAAATTAACTCGTGTTTAAAGAAAAGTCAAATACTAAACATCTAAAAGAGCCTTAGGGGTCTGCCAAGTCATCCAAAAGAGAGGGATCTGTACATAAACGATGAAAACAGTGCAAGAAAGTTGCTGGAGCACGTGGCACTCAAGCCTATGCAGTTCTCTTCCGTTTGGTTTAGGAAAACGTTTTACACACTAGACAGGAATTTGATGAGCGTTTGGAGCACAGTCCAGCTAATTAGGACATGTTTTGGCCTTGCCTGGTTGTAGGACTGCAGGTGACATCAAAGGCTATGTCTGAACCACAAGGCAGACACTCTTGGTGGTGTGCCCTCTACTTCCCTCTCCCAGCTACCCGCAGATACCAGGACACATACACCTCCCCAACACATGCAGTCCTGCACGTCCTCCCTCGGGAAATGAAGTCACAGAAGGAAGGTTAGATGGCTGTGAAGTCTTGCTCGAACATGAAGTCGGGATGCATGAATTCTGAGATGCAAAAATTGGAGAAGTCCAAGCCCCTCATTTAGATATACTCATAGGAAAATATGATTTAGGGGTGAATATGCTCACCTGGAAGACAGGTAATGCAATGGTGGATGATAGCACTGGTGTGATATGCCACTCAAGTGGACACTTGATTTCTCTTTAATTTTGTGTTTTGAATCTCTGCCTCTTCCTGAGGAGACACAGAGGGGACAGATGCAGGTCTTCCTTCCAGTGAACAGCTTGTTTGGTAGCAGTTCAGGATCAAAACCCACATCCTAGCTGCTGCTAACGCTGGAATTTGTCCACTCAGGTATCTGCTTAGGTCTAAAAAGTACTTTCAATACTTTTCTGTTATTTTTTTTTAACATCTGGCACTATTCTTATTCTGTTTTCTCCTCTTTTTTTCCCCTCTATCTTTGAATTTCAGAGGGGATGAAGCAATTGCCCAGCACCTATAAAGAGAATAGAAAGATATTAATAGCAAAGTTGGGCTAATAGGAACTGGGATTCCAGGAAGAATGTCAAATGGAAGACACAAGAAAAGAGAGCTGAGCTGGGACTTTCTAGAAACATGGTTGATTTCATAGTTTGGTCTTCTACTGAGCATCTTCAATCTGACAAGCTTAGCCTTTATCACTCAAAATAGAAACTATTGCATGAAAAAATGTTTTATTTCCTGGTATGAAACACCAAATGTAAAATATGGTACAACAATAGTTACTTTTTGCCTCGCGTATTTAAGTTTGCCATAATTTCATTGAGTACAACCCTCACCCAAAAGCATTCAGCACCTATCAAGAATGCTATTACCTTACAAGAGCAAGACAGTTTTGCATGGAGAACAATTCACTGTTCAGCTGAGAGATACGCATTAAAACAGTATATTGCATTAAGTATAGACAAAACAGAATAAATCACCTAATATGGTTTTGAAACCAAACAGGGTTTGGAACTGAAGTCCAAAGGCAGGTAGCATGTGCTGAATTTGTGGAATTTTCTCATACTAATTTCTTCTTGCCCATAGCAGGGATACAGCCTTTCGGCAACAAATAGGAATGTTCTCGCATGGTTATGAATAAAAGCAGGACCTGCATAATGCTTGTGATATTAGTGCCATATTGTCCACTCTGCAGCAGTGAATAACAACCATGTGCTGCATTAGTAAGAGCATAGCCCACAGACTGAAGAAAGTGTTTTTTCCCTCTGCTCAGCACTTATGAGATAAATCTGAATTATGGTGACCAGTTCAGGGATCTTCAGCACTAACACACAGACAAGCTAGAGACCAGTACAAGAGGGAACAAAATTTTTAAGGCACTGGAGAACATGGCATGCGAGGAGAGGGTGAGAGAACTGGATTCACTCAGTTTGGACAACAGAAGGCTAAGAATGGATCTGATTTCTCTCTACAAATAATTAATGGGTGCTTACAGAAAACAGATTCTTCTTGGAGAGGCAAGTTGCAGCAACCATAAAAGCTCCTATTAGATGTAAGAAAAAAAAATCCAATTAAGTGCTCAGATAGAACAGGCTCCCCATCTTCAGAGATACTCAAGGCCATAGGCAACATGGTGCAATTGCAAAGTTGACTCCATTTTGAGCGGGGCAAGGGGTTTAGACCAGATGAGGTCCATAAGACCCCTTCCAAGCTAAATTATTGTATTATTTACAACATTGTGACAAGGGCAAAATTCAGGGAAGAACCTAAGCCACATGATGAAATCCAGTTTGGTTTTGGTGGTATTTAACCATGCGTTTGAATCAGAATTAAGAAGTAAATACAGCTGCATGACATACAGAGATACATACAGAGATAAAGTTCCTATACATAGCTTCAAAAATTCAGGAAGAGGGGAAGGATGTTCTGTCTAGTCTGCAAGGCTGAAGTCAAGATAATTTTTCATTTCCAAAATTTCTTAAAATATCTTTTGCGATTTGGGGTAAATAACTTAATCTCACAATAAATCAGTTGCCAATCTACTAAGTAACAGGATAAATCAATTAATACTTAGATACTTGCGGATCCCACAAGTAATACTAAAACAACATTCAAAAGTGGAATCCAACAGGGCAAAGGATAGGATGCATTTCCTTAAGTTTTGAGTCATCCGTCTTAGTGTAAGACAAAATGTTCTGTAAGAGTGCCGTTGACAGCAAAGGTAGGGGGATTAACTCTGGGGTCATGCATCACGTAGACATCTTCATTTGGTTAGAAGTATTTCACCCAGGAAGATATAATGTAAAACTGCTTCCTCATGCTAGAAGCCTTCAGATGCAGCATTAATCAGAATGGAGTTGGAATCGGGATGAATATACTATATTACATTGATAAAAAACACATGATAATCTCTGAATTTATATATATATATATTGCAATCACAAAACAATCTTAGTGATTATCAAGAAAGAAACTTGGGCTAAATCTGAATGATGGTTGGGAAAAATACCTTTGGAATTGTCTTTAGACAAATACATTGACTGCTACATATATCGAGGAGATCTTTGCTAGTTCTTTAAACAGCACAAATCCCTTGCACTCTTAAATTTGCACTGCACTCTTAGAATATCAGGATCACCACAAAAATGAGATGACTTCTTCCATATGTTTAGTAGAGACTGCATCCTTTCTTTACACCTGGTGGTCTGTCTGCCTGCACTTTCCATCATCCTACCTTGGTTATTACTTCTCCAGGTGTGGGGCAGTAAGCTAAACAACATATATATGAAGCAAGAGTGCACCTCTACTACAAGCTTGAGTTCAATAAAAGAAAAACAAACAAAAAAAAAAATTGTCCAGCTACTTTATCACTGATACAAAGCTATTGAGTTCTCTCAAAAGCAAACTGAATTCACCAACTTGTTATTTCCTGCCAAGTCTGTTTTCCTAACCATGTTTCTAGAAAGTCCCAGCTCAGCTCTCTTTTCTTATGTCTTCCATTTGACATTCTTCCTGGAATCCCAGTTCCTATTAGCCCAACTTAATTTAATCAGCATGAAGATGATGCATACACATTCTACTGCAGTATTGCTTACATTCTTATAAACATGTATCTCTGCCCCTAAATGCATCTTAATCTACACCTAGGGCATTTTAAATCCATGTCACTTACTCAGCTATAACACAAAAAGATTAAAGGTGGTAGGGCTGGTCTACAAACTTCACCTCTTGACATTTTGCTTATGCTTTGACTGTAAACATGTTACAGTAGAACAGATCTTTTCATTCTCTATATGTACACTACCTCGCACAAGGCAATCATTGTCCAATATCTGATTGCCTGAATATTTTACACTAATACAAGTAGTTAATATCAATAAACAAAATCTTTGTTGTGCATCTGTTTAACAGGGAAAATCTGCATGGGAGGAAAATGGCTTTCAATTTAAGAAACCAACAAAATCAACACATATAAGGATAAGTAAAATCTAGAAGACAAAATGATCAACATTTGTTGTCATTGTTGGCAGATCTTAACGACAGGATGCAATTTAAAATAATTAAAACCACAACTGATTGGGTCTCAGGGAAGTCATAAAGTAGATCCGAGCAAATAAGAGCAGCGAATATATCACATTTTGGGCTGGTACAAGGCCTTGGGCAATCCCCTTGGAGTCTGACAGAGTCCACCGAGCGCACGTTTGAAGCGTGCGAGCTTCCTCACGCCGCTGCCTGGTTTCCTCCTTCGGGTGTCTGAGAACAATGAGGCAAAGGGGGCAGAGGCGGCAGGGCAGCCTTCAGCCTGGAGGACAGCTCGAGCCAGAGGCCTGTCAGCATTTCCACTCTTTCACACGCGCCCGAACTTCAGACGGGGATTACATCATTTTGACCACTTTTCTCACATTTTAAAAAAAAAAGTCAAAATTAGTCAAAACAAAAACAGCAACCATGTGTGCTCAGGGATGTGAGCGGAGAAATAAGGATAAACAAATCTGCTGTCTTGCATATCCTACCAGCAGTTCGTCTCAGCGTGATCCTTAAAAACAGCAGGGTGCCCAGCCTCAGCTTTTATCAAATAACATTTATAGGGCACCCCACATTCCCT
Organism: Anas acuta; assembly: GCF_963932015.1. Lineage (NCBI taxonomy): Eukaryota > Metazoa > Chordata > Aves > Anseriformes > Anatidae > Anas > Anas acuta. The sequence goes on from NC_088979.1 coordinate 22,069,847, forward strand.
ACCAGTGGACCACAAAGAATCAACAGGGAACTAATGGGCCGTCCTTTATTTTTGAAATGTTAGGGTCCAGTTTATTCAAAAAATACGATGATGCATTTTGTTTTGTTTTGTTTTATAGCATGGGAAAGAAGAAATGAGAAGCGACCCATACGGGCTTACATACTAAAAAATAAGGTTTGTATTACACGCATAGTTATGAAGAAAATTGTGTGACAGCAAAGAGACAAATGCCCTTCAAAATTCCAGTTCTGCACCATACTTCCTGGATATATGAGGTTTTCTATAAAGCCAGTTTTAAAGAAATGTCCATTTTTGAGTATAGGAAGAGGGAGGCAGGCTCTAGGATGTCTAGACAGATGTGTCCAGGGGTGTTGTCCCTAGACAGCAGAGGATATATGGCCTTTAAAGAGGACAAAGATTGGCTTTGCTATAAAAGAACAAGCCACTTCCTGGAGAGGAAGATGCACTGATTTTTTAGGAAAATGCAGACACATTGTGAGCTCCAAGGAACAGTGATCTGGTGAGGAAGGAAGAGGCTGCGATGTGAGGACTAAACATCACCTACCTATAAACGTTGTAATTAAGGCTCACAGCCTGTTATAAACGAGTCTTTCTACAATCTTCACCTAGATGACAAGAAGCAAATGCTTTATTTTATGTCTTTATTGTTTTCCTCTTCTGCTTCTCTCCTGCTTGATAAAAAAAGTCTTGTAAAACACACCTGTAATATGGATTTCACCGCTGGTAAGGATTTCCTCCTTACCATATTCAGCCTTGGCTGAATATGGATTCCAAGAGAAGCAAAGGGCTCTGCACGCAGGAAAAGAAAAAGAAAGTAAAAGACTATAAGACTGACAATGAAGTGGGATTTCCCAGCAAAGTGCCATGAGTCCATGCTCAGACACCGATTCCCTCAGTGTTTCAAGGAAAAACTGGCAGTTACACTCACATAAGTTTTACAGAAAACAGGAAATGTTTTCCAAAATTTTAACAACATATTTTGCAAAGTCAGCGTCTTACATTTCACTACAGGAAAATTCTCAGAAAAACAAAAATACGTGAGATGGAGACAATGGAAAACTGTTCTCTAGCTTTTGTATTTTAGTAAGTGAGCACATAACATCCTCCCCTTGGCTAGAAGATAGTTAAATTCTGTAATGTCTTATTGTGAATAAGCACAGATACAGGTTCAAGGAGTTCTCTTCTGAAATTCCTGCTGTGGCTTTTCACTTCTCAGTAAGCTTACTGAGCTTAGTTTCTTTCTCCATCATTTTCCAACTGATGAAAATATTTTAGGAATAGTATGAAGATTGAGTCTGTGATATTTTACCTATTATTTCATAGTTTGTAGTTTTAAAATGCTAGGAAAGGTGTGGGAAGAGGGAGTGAGTAGGGGTAAAACAGGCACAAAATCCTTTGAACAGAGAAATAATCCTGAAATCCACTCTTCTCTTTCTTATCTCCTACCATTCACCTCTTATTACATTCATACACACCAGACAGTAGTTAATAATAGATAAGTGTATCTAAGAATGAAGGACAAACACATAATTTCATGCTCCTTATCTCTGTAATCTTCATTCAGAGGAATTCTCTTCTTCTTCTGGAATCTGGGGCAACTTCTCTGGAAACCACAGCGATAACAAACTGCAGGGAACTCAGCAAGTTTATCAGTCCCCACAACATATGTGAGTTGTAGCTGAAAGCAGTGCAGATGAAGATATCAACCAACAACAGATTTTTCCATAATATAGGTCAGTAGACTAAAGAAAGCATAAGCTCGCAGCACATTGGGCATGAAGCTAAGGATGAATAACTTCACAAGTCTTTAAGGAATACTGCCAGAAAAAGGCATGCGGAAATGTGGCATCAAAACAGACTATTAATGTATTGGCTTTTCATTTTCAGACTAGCAAGAAGCTATCTGGGGTTATTAATTAAATGAACCAGTGATCTCCTCATAGTGGACGTTTGGGTGTATATCTCAAAGACGCATTGCGATTTTCAGATTGTCTTCAACAACCACCTAATGAAAACACAGGGGCACATGTTTTAGGCTGGATCTGAAGACTGCTTCAAGGAACAAACAAAGTATTTGGCAGGCAGAGCTAAACGCAGGTGATGTAAAATGCTGAAGTACACCTGATGTCTGTAATCTTTATTTAAAGGGCAGGCAAATGCTGCTCCGTAGAGCTTTAGAAATGAATGGATATATTTTAAGAATTGTGTGACTAAGGCTGGAATAGCACAGTTATTGCCTCTGTATGGTATCTGCATGTGAGGCCTGGTCTTTAGTCTTGCATTTATAAAAATGGGTGTGAAATGACAAAAAACATAAGGGTACTCAGAAATATCTCCTGTACTGAGGGAGAGAGAAGTTGAAACATCTTGCCACCCAATCTCAATGCTACTTCTCAGCATATAATGAAAATTAAGCTGTTTCTCTTGGACACAGAGCAGATCCCCATGTCACCTCATGACTTTAAAAAGAATATTTTGATCTCCCACAGCAAATCAGTATTGCACTGAGAAGCTACAATACTGCACACCTTCTAGGGTAGAGACCTTATTTATGCTCTTTAGACAGATGAATCCCAGAGGAGAAGGCTCCAGACACTCTTCCTTCCTTTCTTTTTCAAAGGATTTTTTTTCATCTTTTCAGGATGGTCAGCATGATATTCTCAAACAGAAGCCAAAACCTGTAGCTCTTACTACAGTTAGATTTAGTAGGAAACTAGAGGGAAAATTAAATTTGGGAAAAAAAAAAAATCATAGTTTTAATGTAAATATAGTTGTTCACCAGATATGGTAAAAATCCAATTTCTGTCTAAAGCAGAGCCCCAGAAATGAGTATTCTGACTCAGTTTTCAAGCAGAACAAGAAGGTAGAACATAATAGTAGGGCTGAATGATAAATTTGAAGAAAACATAGAACTGGAAATGTCTAATTTCTAAGATGGCAGAAAAAAAAAAAAAAAGCTGAATGGGCAACATTTAATCACCTAGGTAATCATCCTCAAATACTCAAGGAACAAGCAATGCAATCACAAATCTTACAATAAGGATGTTCAATAAATTGTATAAATCTGTTGACTACTGGTATACCTAGGAGCAATATTTAAGAAAGAGAGGGAAAGGGTATTCTAGATAACAATAGAGTCAATAATTTGAACTGCCTTTAAATGGGATGAAACATGATATATTGGAATTCCTCAGGGAATGGTTTTACGGCCACTCTTCTATAATATTTCCATAACTGATGGTGCCACAAGAAGTAGAATCTGTTAATTATAGTTAATGGTTGGCCAGAGAGTCAGGAGATCTCAGGCCAGAGGGAAGAACATCAGACCAATCACACACAAATGACATTAGAATAACAGCAATGTAACAGAATAAAACAATGTCATTGACAAGAGGTTCTCAGGTGAAGAGAACGTTTGTCACTAGACTATGAAACACCAGTCTGATGCAACTGTGAAGAAAAAGCAAATGTCATCCTAAACTGTATAAAGAGAATTGCATTAATGAAGCTGAGTAGGCACTGATGTGACCTGATTTGAGGTACTGTACAAAATTCTGGTTACTCATTTTCAAGATACGTAAAACTGGAGCATGTTCTGGGAAGGGTTACTGGGATTAGTAGGGGGACAGACAGCCTAGAGGCTTCATGTCCCCTTCGTGGAGGAAGAACCATGCAAGCTAAAAGTCAGCGTAGCCACAAGAGCAAATAGGTACAAACTGGCTGTAGACGATTTCTGCCCAGATGTAAAATTTTTGTAACCAGAGCAACGAGGTTCCAGCACAACTTCCCAGAATAAGAACACTAAGGGAAGTAGGAAGAGGAACGGGATCAAGTTAACTTAATATGGAAGTTTATTAACATGTTATGAAAATAATTATATAACAAGGCTCTTTGTAACAGCAGTGGACAGGACTCAATGAGCCAAGAGGAGCCCTTGAATCCAAATGTGATCCTATGTCAACCTCCCTTCCCCCTCCCCGTCTCCCTTGAGCCTGCATATTACTTTGATCTGCCCACTCAGATCCTCCACCACAAAGGTATTCACACAAATTTACTCTCAGAGGAGGATATGACAGTCTCTCATGAAATGTCCACTGTATATATTTCCCAAACCCTTTCAGGACTGTTTGCCTCTTTGAATAAACGACTTGGGGTTTGTTTTTCCGGTAATCTTTTAAAACTTAAAAAAGTCCTTCCAAAGAAGAAACCACACAAGTTTGCTCAGTTCATTTGCATCTTCTTTGTTCCAGAAATCTAATTCTTCAAAATATTTGCCTTAATATCTTATTTATTTTATTTTATTTTATTTTATTTTATTTTATTTTATTTTATTTTATTTTATTTTATTTTATTTTATTTTATTTACCCAGAAGGTCCCTCTGAACCCAGTTCACAATCCTTCTTTAAAAAACAGAGCTCCAGACTTCTTTTGGAACTCAAATGGAGAATTTTCCAGGTGGTACTATCTTAATTTGGCCCAAGTCCTTTTAGTTTTAGTTCAATATGTTAACTAAAAATACCTTTACAACACTGCAACGATGTGCTTAAATACCTTAGTGTAAATAAACTTATATTGGCTACTGCTGCAACATTCCCCATTCACCAAGTATAGGGCTGCCACTGCTTAAATCCATTGACAGTTTCTGTCACAAGCACTTCCTCATGATGCTATATAAACCGAATGGGAAATCTCATTGTAAAGAAAAGTTTTGGCAGCATATCTTTAGCATCTTTCAACCATAAATCTGAATATAGGGACACGACTTAAGCTGTTAATATAACAAATACAACAAAAAAAAAAAGGTAACTCATTTCATAAAACAGGTAGCTGTAGAGACTCAGAATGAAGAGATGCAATACAAAGAGCAAAAAAATGTTAAGTCCATTGTGTGGAAAACCTACAGTAAGGAAGTATGAATAAAATCACTCATGGAATATGTTTAATCATAGTTTCCAGAAAAATAAAATTCACAGTACATATTTTTCTCCTTAGAAACAACTTATTATCCACCAATACTCTTCAAAATATAAAAGCTTTGAATTTACTAAAAGCTGTTCCTGAGGAAGCACGATAATAATTCATCTGTACAAAACCAGCCTTGCTGTTTTGCTCCCAGCTGGACTCGGTGAATCAGTGGGATCACTGCATCTGCGTGAAACCCTTGGAAATTCAAGAAAGCTCCCTGCAAGTGCCAGTCTAGGCACACACGCTGCTTACTGTAAGCTACTACTTCTGTTTATGTACATGCAATCTAATCATAGCTTTTGCTCTGAAATGAGTCATCAGACTTAAGCCTGGCCAAAATTTAGGAGGCTTTAGACCCACTTCTGCTTTTGCTGGCTAAAAGTAGGCACTGTTGGCTCACATCCTGGGGAGTTCAGCACATAATTACCCTTCATGATTACCCTTAACTATTTCTAAGCCAGCCATCATCTATGTGGCTAATTATAACATTCTTAAGAAGCACATTGTGGTTGGATCAGAAACTTTCGTCACTCTGTTGTTTTATTTTTAAAGTGACAGAAGAAGAAGATTGAGAAAATTTTCAGTTTGGTGAAAATAAATTTTCAGTATGGTGAAAATACTATTTTGAGTGATACATATCTTTTTGCTGAAAAATGTCTGTTTTCTGGCAAAATATTGGCTTTTCACTTTGGCGGTCACTGGCTCACGTACTGCTTTCAGCTGTAAGAGGAAATTAGGGTGACTTCTGATTATCTTGATGCTTAATGGATATGGTTATGACTCAGAGCAGTCTCAGACTTCCCTCTTGCAGCTAGGCATTTTGGCAAACTCTTGGGGGATTTTTTTTTTTTTTTCCTGCACAGCAGCAGGAATGGGAAGTAATGTTCCATTCAATTCTTTCAGCTGTGACTACTATTAATTATTTTCAAGGCTTCCCTTAGGAAGACACTCTCACAGGAAACGTGCTCTTAGTCTCACCTATATGTGCAGGGCAGTAGGGTTTCTGGAAGGTGTATCACGCCGGGCTGAGGGGACAGACAAACATGTCTTTCTGTGAGGTCTCAGGAGACACTTGGTTTTGGTGCCAAAAAAAAGAAAAAAAAAAAGTTTACAGAGCAGTGAGGTCCTGGCTACGTGAACACTGGATAGGTTAAACACTGCACTCAGGCTGAAGGCTTAATTTAAGATTAACAGTTTCACAATTTGGTAGCAGAGCTCGCTGAAAATAATTCATTCAGCCATTAGTAGAGGCATTTCTCCTGGTACTGCCCTTGTAGCTTCAGCTGTTTCATACCTTGATTTTCCCCTTTTGACCCTATTTTTTCATAATTCTCATAGCATTGCGAATAAAGGGGAAAAACTACTTAAAATACGCCACAAGCACCTAGCTGCCGGCTAGATTGAGCTGGCAAGCAAGGAGAGGGAAGGCAGGGCCAGGGACTTCGGCTCCGGAGCATCCTCTAGCGACTGGCTCTGCCCCTTGCAGCCTCCTCCTGCTTTTTTGGCTCCGCATCAGCAGCACAGAAAAAGAGACGCCTGGACTTCTCCGAGTCTCAACAAGGGATTACTCCAAGTAAAGGAGTATAGATGCCAAGCCTGGACTTAAAGGAGCATCGACGAGCTACAAAATAAGCTGACACTTCAAGACAACGAGGACCTCTTCCCAAGAACCTAACTTGGATTAAAAACAGGCAGCCCCTGACTGATCGACCAAAATGGGAACTAAAGACATTTCTAAAGATACACTTTGTCTTTTCATTTAAAATTAGTTATGACTTATACATCAAATAAGGAAACAGAGGTTGTTGGCATAATTTTCCCACTAGATCCCAGGGCACATTAACAAAGTTAACTTTTCATTGGGAGATAACAATGAACTTTTTTTTTTGTCATATATTGGACTGCTTGCTGCATGTGAGTGATGAGGATGGGTAAGTTTTGACTCAAGAAAATCCTGCAAGCTGTAGAGTTTGCTGGTAAACAAACAGGAAAAAATCATCTGCTTTGGCAATATGTGAGATTCCTTTTATTTTTTTCCCCCTGCAACAGTAACTTTTTTTTCTAAATACTTTCACCAGCTTCAGGAAAGGGTGGGTTAGAGTCAGGGGTTTCCTGAGCCTTTTCAGAACATGGTTTTAACGTAGCCGTGTGTTCAGAAGAGCCCCTAGAGAGTCTTGTTTTGGAACACTCTGACGCCTACACATTATTATCTTTGCTACGTTTTGCAGTTTTGTGTGAAATTTATTTTTAATCTTTAACAAAACATGCCCCTGTTTATCTTAATTCAGAAAAGGTTTAATAATTTAAAACAAAATAATTTTTTAAATAATTAGATTTACAATGAATGACAAAACATAAAAGTATAAAGCAAGTTAACAAGAATGGACTTCTTAAAGATCAAAGAAAATGTGTTTATTTGATTTGATTAAAAACAAATAAAAAGTACTTTCACTTTAACAGGTTATAGCTGGCTGTTGACAGAAACCAGGGAAAGAGTTTCCCAGAACCACAGGATAAAGGTTTTCTGCTGGTAGAGGTTCACGTACTCAGAACAGCTTGCCCACTGATACGTCAAAAGAATTATATTTTGAAAAGAGACAAAGCTGCATCAATATTAAAGGTTATGGATAAAAGGCACGTTTCCTTGGATAACATACTCCTTTTGTTTTCAATAAGTAGGACTGATGCTGTACATAAATGGGTATTTCTGTATCTTCCATCCTTTCACAAAAAAAATAATAATAATAAAAAAAATAATCTCTGGGAATGGGAGAAGTAAAAATTACCACTTATTTTACTGGAGGGGCAGGATTTATTAGCTTAAAAACTGTTGTAACATAGCAGTAGAGTTCCCAGGTAAGAGCTGGCTCCCACGGGTCTGGGCAGAAGTTTGGATATTCCAGCCTTTGTCCAGCTGGCCCTAATGTACCTCTGTCATCACAAGTTTCCAATCCACCTGGAAGGTCTCTTCCTCTGTGCTTCGATGTGACCTTATAGACCTCGTGTGAAATGATGCCATGCTGGGATCCAGGCAGGAAATAGCTAAGTAATTGAAACAGGAATTTACCTTAAGTCAGACCGTCTAAAACCCAGCTTAATGAGGTTTTATGTTTGTTAATACCAATTTAATCGCTAAAAGAGCATTTGAAGCAAAGTATTTTTTTTTTTTAAGTGTAGGTACTTTCCCCATTTCTAAAAGATAAAACAAATCATGGTCTATATATCTCTTGAAACCTTAGGGAAGTTCCCCATCTAAATCAAAGAGACCATATTTGACATTCCAAAAATGCTGAGGTAAAAAACATGCAGAAAAGAATTTGAAACATTCACACATTTCAGACCTTCCTATGAAAAACATTGGAAAAAAAAATATTCTTAAAAAAAAATAATAATTTTCAGGTTATCTTTAAGAGCAACATGTGGAGTTCACCACCTCAACTTTGCAAAAATAGTAATTTTAGAGGAGAGGTAGTTATTTCCACACTAATTTTAGAGTGTCCACAAATACTAAAAGAACGGCCTCTTGAGCAGCATCCCACTTTCCACGCCATTACCATCAGCCTGGAAGATGCCTTATAACAGACAGACAGACAGACAGACAGACAGAGCTGCAGGCCAGCGACTTGCCTCTGCAGCCCAGCTTCATGCCTGGGGCCATGCCTGCGGGCTGCCGTCTGTGCTGCGGTGAGCCTGGCTTTGGGGCAGCCTTGAAAACATCTGCAGCACTGAGGACAGCCATACCCGTTGCTTCTGGGTAGCTGAAGCACTCATCATTCACCACACGCTTTTTTTTTTCATCAAAGGCTTGGTCAGCCTGACAATCGCTCACGTAACTCGTGTTAAGTTGCAGCAGAGCCACAGATAGGAATGAGATACTACTACAGCCATCCGCCGTTGAGATGCTCGCTGTAAGGTTCATTAAAAGAAGCCTTCCTCAAATCTGAAATACTTGATAATTTGACGAGAAAATATGTGCACGATTTGTGTTTATGTCTGGAAGTTTTCCCTAGCGTGAAAGCCTGTCTTTAAAGGAAAACCAGATCTTTCTTGCAATGTACGTTCTTTTATGTTATGCAGCCTCGACTGGATTGCAGTGATGTCAAAAATGTACATGGAGTGACCGTATCCTGTCTGTGTCCTGCAAGAATGACTTTGAAAGTTAAATGTTTCATCTCTAGTCATATCCTGATCAACAAACTCAGTCAATAAATAAATACATTTAGTGACAAACCTAGCTTTTCTGTACGCTGCAGTTAAACAGGAACTTGACTTGTTTTTCTGTATTCACGTCTGTTCTATAATAATGAATCCAGCACCACAATATCTGAGTACCCATTATAAGATCAGAGAAACCTTTGTGGTACCCATTTTCCTAAAATTGATTTAAAAAGCCCAAACCTCCATTCCCATTCTTTTGAAGTCTGTGCTTTAAGCCTCAGACCTTAACACAAAGGGCCAGAACTTTGATCGTGTTTTTTTTCTAAGTGGTGATCTGATTTTGCTCAAGAAAGAGGAAAGTAGAGTTTAAAGGGTACGCATATCCGAGAAACTATTATGCAAAGCTGCGTGCCATGAAAACATATATAATGTTCTCTTGTTGATATCATTCTTTTGTGTGTACACGATGTAATGTTTAATTGTCACGTATTAAACTTATAGTGCCATGTCAATTTGGGGTAAAACTGTGAAGGGCTTCAGTGAACTACAAGTCCCAGAAGAAATAGGTAAAATAGATAGGCCAGCTGCACATCTGGAGCCTTGCAGCAAAACTTGTGGCAACCTTTATGACTTCCAGGAAGCCTTTTAGACTTCGTTAAGTAGAAGTTAACATTAAGGGAGTTACCATATTATTGTGGCTATTAACGCCCACTAACACAGCAGCCTTTATTGAAGTTCTCAAAACCTTTTTGGTGCAGCGGTCAACTGAGGGCTGCCCGGGGTGGGCAGCACACCCTGACACCCCACGTTCATCGTGTGCTGCCCGTCAGGGGTCTCCCCTGAGGCCATATTTCCCCATGAGCATCACATCAAGCATCGCCGCCTTGGTGTGATCTCATGGCACCAGGGCTGGAGGGACCCAGGAATGGCCATAGAGGGGTGAAACAGGGAGCACTCGCCCCTTGCAGCACTTAATGGCCTGGCATGGCCACACATCTAGTGGCCATATATCTAACGGCCACCCCAATGCCTCCCCTATAATGGCGCCCCCATCATGGCGGCCCCTCCCCCGGCCGCCATCAGCAGCCCCGCCCCACCCCAAGCCCCGCCCCCAGCCCCGAGGCCCCGCCCCCAGCCCCGAGGCCCCGCCCCTCGCCCTCCCCGCGCGCGTGCCGGGGCGGGGCGGAAGTGGCGGGGGGGAGGAGGCGGAAGTGGCCGGGAGCGGGGAGCCAAGATGGTGAGCGCGGAGGGCGGGCGGGGCGGCGGCACCGGGAGCGGGGGGAAGGGGCGGGGGGTGGCTCCGCCGCCTCAGTTCCTTTCCCTGAGGGAATGGAGGGTGCCTCATGGCCTGCCCCGGCACTCGGGCTGCCTCGCTGGGGGGTGGTGGGGCTGTGCTGAGTCACGGCGGCGGCGCGGCCTTGGTGGGGCCTCGGGGATGGCTCCTGGGGGGGGCCCAGCCCTCCTGAGGGGCCTGGGGTTCTGGGGGGACCTCGCAGAGCAGAGGGGGACAATCCCCTCTTTCACCCTCCTGGCCATGCTGGTGCAGCACGGGGTGCGGGTGGGTTTCTGGGCTGTAATTGGATATTTTCGGTTTATGTCGAGCTTCTCGTCAACCAGCACCCCAAGTCCATATGTATTTATGCATATTATAACCCCTGTTTAGGGGTTTTCTAGTAACTATTAGGTTATTGGCTGTTTTTCGGTGCTCTTTTGCTGAGGCACATTGTGTGAACAATCTGAAAATCACCTCCGTAAAACCAAACAGGTTAGCTTTAATTTAGTGGTGTGGGTTGAGATGGCCTCACATTGTGTATCTGTGGAGGTGTGGTGTTCTCATTTTCTGCTACAAGTTACTCTTACATCTATGTTCATTCAATGAACTAACATGTTAGAATGCTTGAGCACACCATCCTCTTCATGTGAGCCTTAAACAATTTATCCATACTCAGATCTTACGTGATTGTGTCTGTACTGAAGTAAATAAATGCTCAGAGATGTCTGCTCCATCAGTTGAGCGTGACCTTCCATCTTCCTTTTCATCCTCACAGCCCATGGTGGGAACAAACATGGGGTAGTTGCAAAATTCTGTTTTAAGCAGAACCCCCAAATTTTTCATCATTACCTTTAGCTGTCATTAAACTCTCTGAAAGAACTTACTGGAGGTTTTTTGTAAAGCGACTGTGAAGTCTAAGGCTTGCGTATGAGTAGTTTGGGAAGCCTTATAGCAATTTGTTTCATTTACCTGGTCTTAAGAGCATACGCAAAAGGAGGCTGGTTCTATTAAAGTAATCCTCACTTTGTGTTCCAGGATTCCAGAGGAGCTGCTTCTCTGTTGAAGGACAGTATCCCAATTACTGATTTTTCAGCTTCTGGATCATTTGAAGGTCATGATCTTCTGCGCAGGGGGTACGCTTTGCTTTTTGTTGTTAAATTGTGCTATAGCTGATGTTGAACTTCAGATAAAAGAAGAAAGCACGTATTAAACATTGGCTTTTTAAAGAAGGTTCTTGGCAGGTGTTTTTCAGATGCCGTAGCCTAAAGGCCATGTGTTTAGTCAGATTGTCCTTCATGCTTAAAATTTGTCGAACATTACTTTAACATCTAGGTAGTATTAATGGATTTCCACCCGTTTGCTCCCTTTTAGAAAAGTGATGTCTGAATGTTAATCAATATGAAATATATCCTAGTAGTAATATACATGTATAAAAGTGTTCTGTAGCAGTGCATGAAGTTGTTAATTTCAGCACTGATACAAAAATTAATCTATCGAAATCAGTATATCTAAGTATGCCGAAAACACACCATATATTTCAGCTGCAAAAGCTTGGAGACTTCTAAAATCAGATATGTAGCTGGGACATAACTAAACCTATACGGTTGTCATTTATTAATGTACTGGGTCTGGCTGGAATGTTAACTTTCCCGGCAGCAGCCCATACAGTGCCGTACTCTGTACTTGTAGCTGGAACAGCAGTGTTACCACACCAGTGTGATATAATGGCTTTCCTTTTCTGAAGGGAGACAAGAACAACTGTTGCTCTATTTTGTTGAACTTAAAACCTGAGGAAAAAATAGGCCTGAAATTTAACATTTTTTTTGGTCTTCTGACAGTGCTGTAGATAGCTCTTATTTGCTTTTTCACCATCAAGCATTAATTCTTTTTAATAGTTCAAACGGTACCAGTCCCGTGTCTTGTGTCTCTGAGGATTGATACTTGTATCTGGGGTTAGTTTGGAATGCAACTTAACTTGGTATCCTGATTAAGTTTTTGAAGTTCAAATCTTCCTTGCATTTCTAGCTTTACAAGTGTGAGAAGTGAGTTGCTGCCCAGCCACCCCCTGGAGTTGTCGGAAAAAAACGTAAGTACAGTGTTACATGGAGTCTCCTTCACCCTTAACTACTTAGGGATTTTAAATTAGCAATGTGGTTGATGGGGCTGCTTGGTGCAGCAGCAAGTAAAGAGCAAAGCCTTGACTTTAACAAAATGAAGGTGGTTAGCAACACTAGCACTTTATTAATGGAAGTAACATTGTTGGCAACTTTAAGTTTTAACCTCCCACCTGTGACTTTTCAAGTTTGTAGGTGGGCTTCCAGGTTGTGGTTTACTTAGCAACCTTTTAAAGGTTGTGTTTGCTGCTTCTGTAGTTAGGTAGCTAGGCACTCCTTTTGCATCTGGAAAGCTGATCCTCCTGTTTTGTCTTTAGGTTTGCCATATACCTTCATTTCTAGGCTTTCAGACCGTGAACCCATAAATACTTTTCACTAAATTACTAGATTCTATGCTTGTAATATTGTAGCAAAGTAATGCTCAACTCCACCACTTGGTGGAGTTACATGTCCTGATACTTAAAAATAACAAAAATAAAATTGCCACTTTTGATTTATAATCAAATCTAGCAAAACTCAATTTTAGCTTTATAAAACAGATGTTAGTGCATCGCTGCCTTCCATGTGCATTTCAATTGTGTGTGATGGTATCCCTGATTTTTACATGTAAATGTTATAAGCAAGTTCATTTAAGAAGGATGTCACAAATCTGTTCTATAATTGTACTTGATAGTATTTATTTCTAAAAAATGTTGTTTGTGATAGTTCCAGTTAAATCAAGATAAAACAAACTTTGCCACGCTGAGAAATATTCAAGGACTCCATGCACCTCTAAAGCTGCAGATGGAACTCAGAGCAGTGAAACAGGTAGGCTTTTTTTATCTAACTGATATAACTTAAAAATATTGGAGGAGTTTTTATCTGGGAAGATGTCTTTGTGTCTTGAAATACAACCACTTTGTTTCCAAAAGAGATTTTAATGTAACTGCTTTTGTTTAAAAACAACTTTTGCAATAAATAATGTCCAGATCAGTCAATATGCTAAAAGCTTTCAGCTGCTGTTCTTTTTTTTTTGGTTGCGTGGTTAAGTGTTTAGCACTCTAGGTTTTCTGTGGATGAGCTTCCTGTAAGCCTTCAGAGAAAAGCAGGAGGAATTGAGTATTAATTCTCAAATTAGTACTCCCCTGTGTTGAACATGAGACCTTCATAGGAAGGGATCTCTGCATCTGTAGAGAAAGGAGACCTTAAGGGTCTGAAGCAGGTAGTGATATGAGAGTGGATATAGAGGTTATGTGAAAACTGAAGCAGAAAACTTGTCATTATTCTGCAGCTGTTCTTGTAAGATCAGGGAAGGTCTACAGAGAGATAAGTTCACAGTTTTTAACTTTTAATTGGGAAGCTGGGGCTGCCTCCTCTTCCTTCTTATTTCCTAGGTTGGAGGGTAAGTGGATGGTACCTGATTTTGTCCGTTAGGATACACAGAGATCTCAGTGATCCTAGTGAACTTTTTTGGGGCTTGTTGGAGGTAGTCAAGCTATTATGTGTTGTTTCTCTAAGTGACTGGAACTAATTTTATACTTCCTTCCTGCGGATCAGTTGCTGCTGAACCGCAGTGAGTGACATGAAACTTGGTAGAAACTTCTTGTCCTGAAGATGCAAAAAGCAAACAATGTAAGAAAACATCCCTTGATCTCAATGTTGCTCTCTTGTGAGGAAACATCTTTTTCTAATTGATGTTAGCACATGGTAGAAAGTGAGACAGGTGAGGACAAGGATCCTGAAAGTGTCTCCATGGGCATTTCTGGGGATGATGGGAGGCAATATGGTGGTTAGAAGACTGTTCATGGTTGGCTTTTGTGTATCATGTCAGATATCGAAGTTCCCTTTTGGTGTAATTCCACCTTTCAGCTAAAATTTAAGGGAATACATAGTATGTGTATTTGAACTTCTGACAATTGTACTATAGGGTATTATGGAAATCTTGATATTTTGTGTATAAAGAGATAGTTATATCTGAATACTTAGAATGTTGTATGTAACCACTTGATTTTGTTGTAATACTGTAAGTGAAGGGCACAGAAATTAGGCTTGAAAGTAACAGGGAGTGGACTTAAAGCTTAAAAACTGTAGGGGATCTGAGAAATTTTTAGTTTAATTGTAAGGAGGATTATGATTAGGTATGAAAATTGGTATAGCTCTTTCATTGTGTTTCTGACTTGTCAGACATGGGAAACATAGAATGTGGTTTCCAAACATTGCAAGGTCAGTCTCCAGAACTGACTCCAGGCTGTAGATGTGTTGCAGAGACTCTTGCCAGCTATGTGGGAACAGATCAAAGAAGGGGACAGAACCAACTTTTTTGACTACTAGTAGCTGCACTGCAGTGAAATCTACAAATCAAGTAAAATGCTGTTTTCAAAATAGTGATAAAAACACAAGATGGTGATGGTGGATAGGTTTTGATATTAATGTGTGCCAGTAGTTCTTATTTCATCATTGTGGTCAGACAAAGAGGTGACTGTCTCTTTTCTCAGTCACTTCAGGCAGAAATTGAAAAATCTCAATTTCAGTTTTGCAAAAACTTTAACTCTTGTTGTCTTTCTACAGGCCCAGCGTCTCCCCTTTCTTCACAGCTCAAACATGGCAGTGGATACTCTGAGGGGAAATGATGAATGCATTGGTTTTGAGGATATTCTTAATGGTAAATACTTTGCTTTAATGTTATAGAAACATTTAAAGGCAAAATTTGGGAACTGTGAAGTTCTTTGCCTCTAGGGTATAAGAACTTTTAAACATGCAAAATGCAAATAAAAATTGAATTCCCAGAGGTAAAGAAGCACCAGGGGGGGAAGGAGGAATAGATATAGTTCAGCTGCTACCTGTGTGGAAATTATTCTGAAATACTGAATAAATCTGTTTGCTTTTGGGCTGGCTTTATTAAGGAGTAGAAGACTGTATTGTAATGCGTAATTTACATTTTATGCCTGTTTCCCCAGAAATTTTTGAACTACTTATGCAAATTTTGGCAGGCAGAGGTTACGAAGATACAAAGCTTTTATAAGTTCTATTATTAGAAAGAAAGAAAGGCATAAGAAGAGATACTGAACTAATGGAACTCCCACCACTGCATGCTAATTCAACAGCTAACAGCTGTATGATGTGCTACTGACTGACAGTATGTGTGAAATAGAATAAGCCAGAGAAAATAGTTTAAAGGGAAAAAAAGTGACTTTGACTTCTGTCTATTCAGCACTTAAGGACGTAAGATGAAGCAGAGGGTGTTTTGAGGTGGTGGGATTGGAGAATGGAAAAAGACAGGAATATAGGAAACTGGGAATAATGAAGGAGCAAGTGGGAATCTAGAGACGGGGTAAATGTGGTGTTATTTTCTGGGATGGATTTACAGGGAGCAGGGGAAGGAATCTCAGGTGATTGTGGTTCAGGGGGTGGAGCGATGACCAAGCTCCTATAAATTGCTTGGTATTCGCCATAGCTTGTAACAAGCTGTTGCATGTTTTATAGAGTGCTATGGAGTGAGTGGTTAGTTAAAATTGTTTACAGTGAGGCTATATTTATCACAGGGAGCTATATTAGGTAATTTTGGTGTCTCTGGATGAGCATCAGAAAGGTGTTAAGATACCTTAGTTATGGGGGAATAAAAATAGTTAAGTACGCTTGCAAAGAAAGATACTTTTCTTTCAAGATTTGCTTGCAACCTTTTTTTTATTTTTGGCCTTGGCTTTCATATGGAAATGAAGTTCATACTGTCAGTAATTGGCATGTCTTGTGTCATCTGCATGTTGCCTGCTAACCTGTGAATATACTGGCTAATATGAACCATACTTCATAGAGAGGAGATCTCAAAGATACTTAAGGACATTGCCTTTTTTCACAAAAATACTTTTGACAGGAGAGAGAAACCACAAGTATGTCCCAACTAGCAGAAGGGCTGGAGTGTGAGCTCTTACTGTGCTAGACCTCAGATTAAGTTGCATGGAAAAAATGTATGGCACTTGAGGAAGAGCTTTGGCCAGAGTTGCTTTTTATTAGACACAAAACTCAGCCTGAAGGTTCAAGCTATAGGAGATTGTGCTTATGTAATAATGTTTGGTTTTACTTGAATTGTTCTCTCCCCTACCCCTTCACAAAACACTCGTACCCGTGTTCCACTGAAGGTGCGTTGGTTATCTGATTATTTGGACAGAGGCATATGAGTTAGACAGACCTGCACTACACAGCACTGTCAAGAATCAGTCAAATAATTTTTGCACTAACCATTACAATGGAGAAAAAAAAAATCCAAAATTGAATATGGTTATCTTTGTAGTTCCTGTTGGTCTTTGTGGCAAAGTAAAAGCCTAATGCTGTTCACTTTTTTTTTTTTTTTTTTCAGATCCTTCACAGAGTGAGGTTATGGGAGAGCCACACATGATGATGGAATACAAGCTTGGTTTATTGTAACAAAATCTACTCCTCAAACGTTTTGTGCATGTCTTTATACTGCAGATCTAAATATACGATTACTAAATTGACACTCAGTGTTAAGCAGTCATACAGGTATCACTTGCCTTCCTTGATGAAGAGGCACATTAAATGTTTAAAGTCTATAAATTGTTCTGTGCTTGTTGTCGATTATATAAATGTCCTGTAACTAAGTAGTTTAAATGATGTCTCTTCATACACTGCTCAGGACAATAGCTTAACTATGGAAATCCTATCTGTGTGTACAAGAAATCCAGAAATACCCATGCATTTTAAAACTGGTTATTGTAGGTAAATGCATTTAATGGATGTTCTTGCAGAAGAACTTTTTAAGGGGAAAAAAGGTGTTTTCCATTGAGTAACTCTTTGTTCATGAAAACTTCCATACACTTTTTTAAAGTATTGAATAAAGGTTTGCTATAAATACTGTTGTGTTCCAAAATATAATTACTTGTAAATCAAAAATCTCTTGTCTGCAACACAGTGTTGTTCGTTTTTCTTTCCACTACTTTAAAGGTCTTTAACTTCTGCTCTGCCGGTGGAATCCTGCTACATAACATCTTCTCCCTCCTGTTAAGGTGACAGTTGATGAGTGAGTCATTGAAGTGTTGTGCAGAATTGGGAGTATTGCTGTATGAAGGGAGTTAAAGGTCTGGATTGTTTTTAACCTGTTTCTGAGAGGATATTCAGGTTTCTGAAACTAGAAGTAAATTCCACTTGGAGTTTAAAAACCTGTTTTAAAATCTATTTGGGGATATAATCAAAAAGAGCACAGCTATATCGGGTATGTCAGTGTTCAGAAATAAAGAATGCTGCTTCACTGTGACAGTACCTAACAAAGCTGCTGCAGCGAGAATGTGAACATACAGGGGTACTAGATGAGAAAATGTTGAGGGTTTACCAAGATTAGGCCTTAGTAAAGGGGGAAGGAAGGACCTGTACTTAAACTTTTTAACAAGGAGTGGGCCATTGGAAGGTGTGTGTGTGCTTGTGTGGGTGTTGTTCTTAAGGTTGTAACAATTAATTCTGATGTCATATATGCACACACATGCATCATAAATCTGTAAGGCAGCTTATAGGATTCTACAGATTAGGATTTTCATCCTAAGACTTCATCTTTTCCAGGTTTTCCTATATTGTTTCAGATGTTATCTGACACTATGCACTGGTGAGCCTCTTCCATTTTTTTTAATGGGGAAAAAAAGTCTGGTTCAAAAGGACTAGTCTCTTGTCATCTACAGGGAGCCTGAAACAATGTGTTTATCCAGCAGATTTTGATTATTCTTAGGAAGAGTGGTAAGTGTACTTAGTATCCTGTTGTAGATCATTTTAGCAGAGATGTTGCTGTAAACCTCCTTTCACAATCCCAAAATCTCAAAACATCTCTTGTGCTTTTTGGTATGCTTAAAGCTGCCACAAGCTCCCTACCCATGTGCACCAAAGCTTCTAGCTTTTCCCCCCTGCAAATTTTGCAGTGCTTTTTTTGCGTATTTATTGCAAAACATTTCAAGTTAAAAACTGAGATGACACAAAGTACTTTACTGGATGTTTTATTTACTTTATATGTATTCATTTAAGAGTGAAAATTGCCTATTGAGAGTTGGAGAGATTAGAGGTTTTTGCTATGAAATACAAATTAAGACTTGTGTTT
This sequence comes from Anas acuta, assembly GCF_963932015.1. Taxonomy (NCBI): domain Eukaryota; kingdom Metazoa; phylum Chordata; class Aves; order Anseriformes; family Anatidae; genus Anas; species Anas acuta. Next base: position 22,088,452 of record NC_088979.1, read on the forward strand.
TTTGCCTCAGTGAACTTAAACAATGGGACGAATAAATTTAAAGGACAAACCTACTCACTATCTTATGTTGCTGTACTTTCTGTGAGCTGGTATACTTCATTGGCTAGTGGGATTGGCTGCTAATTTATAAATGGCTTAAGTTTCTTGGCAATTATGTATAAAGCAAGAGTAAGCTGTTGTAAAGCAAACTGGGTCAGGCCAGAAAGGCTAAGAGATTACCTAGGCAGGTCTGGGATGATCTAAGATACCGTAGGAGGATTTTCAGGTCTGCCTTCCTACCGGCACTGTTCCAGGAATGGGTGTGCAGAAAACAGTTGGCCCAGTTGTTCAAGGACTGCTACTATAAACTCCCTGCCTCTGCTTATGTAGCTGGTCAGCCTTTCCTGGTGCAGGTTGAAAGCTGGATGCTCTTGCACCTGAGCAAAACTACATTAAGACAAGTAATTTATTAGAGATTCTTATTAGTGAAAGCAGAGTGGACATATTAGGAAGCCGGCCTTAATTTCTAGGTGGTTTTGTTCAAAGTTTAGTATACTTCATCTTCAGTGAGATCGAGCCATATTCAGAGCAAGGAAACTTCATTGTTCATCCTGCCTGAAGGAAGCCACTTTTAAGGGTTAGCCAGGCTGGAAAGCAAATGGTCTATTTAAGAGGCACATTAAGAATTTATGTGGTATGCTGTTAAAGTAATGGGAGTCAAACAGGGCTGAGGCCAAGTGCTTTTCAGTATGCTTAAAGCTGCCACAAGCTTCCTACCCATGTCCTGAACCTGACTTCTTGCAGGCAGCAACGTTGTCCCTGCTCTGCAGTTCCCCACCTCCTATCTGTGCTGATGTTCTGGGCAGCAGCCTTGCCTCTCCCCAGCACTGAAGGAAAGCAGAAACACGTCTTCCTGCACCACTGTTTGTTTGTTATCACTGCAAAAATAGACGATGCCATAGTGCTGCTGCTTCTGTTTACATAACATTACTCCACCTGTCCTCCTGTTGGGCATTTGTCAAAAGCCGTATCAAGAACAACATACAACACAGTTCAAAAGACCGAATTTTGCTATTAATTTGTCAAAATAATTGTATTTGTATAGAAATAAAACAACTACAACAAACTTGGAGGATTTTGATTTAATAATATGAAGCACATTAGTACCTAATTTCCTCAGCTTGTACCATACACTTTAACACAATTCGTATTGATGTGCTTTGATCTCAATTCACATTCTGTGTCCACCAGAAATATTCTGCAAACAGCCAATAATTCATACAGCAAAATCAAACCTTACCAAAGCCATTCCCAAAGTGCACATGCACCTTCTCGTCCTCAAACTGAATGCTGCTGTGGAACTGGCTTACTTTGTCGCTACCTGTAGAGAGCTGGCAGAGGTCTGCATTGAAGAAGTGAGGGCATATACCCTTTCACTTGTTTTTACTTTTTCCAGGCGTTTTGTGCAAAATAGTTAATTTCATGAAGTCTTACAAAAGTGCATAATGAAGAGGAAAGAATGACAATGTAGTCTTTGTGCTGAAATCCCTTACATCAGTGTATTCTTAAACTCTTTCCAATTACTTGCTATGTTTTGGACCCAGTGATTATTCTAAAACACAGCTCATTTCAGCAACTTGTCAGCAACTCAGACACCTCAGGAGAAGAGAGTTCATCAGTTTTATTTACTGACTAGTATATAAAGTAGCTAGAAAAAGCTAATGAACTTAAATTGGCAACATCAGCCTTGGTCCATAAGGACAGAAATGTAAGCGCAGGCTATGTTTAATAGCATTCCCCTGGATTCAGGTGGAGAGCCCTGACACAGGCTGTCCAGAGAAGCTGTGGATGCCCCATCCCTGGAGGTGCTCAAGGCCAGGCTGGATGGGGCTTTGGGCAACCTGGTGTGGTGGGAGGTGTCCCTGCCCATGGCAAGGGGTTAGGACTGAGTGGCCTTTAAGGCTCCTTCCAACCTAAGCCATTCTACAATTTCATGGATAATATAAACTCTCATTTACCTTATTTGACCCCGCTTGCAAACATCTCAGTGATCAGGATGTGCAGTATGGAAACAATATTGTTTAAACAGAAAGGATCTGCAATAGCATCATCATGGTGACGTGCTAATATTTGTTGGTGGAGTACCTCTGAGAAGTAATCTTTGATGGGACAAGTATTAATGGCTGTAAGTAGATCTTTGATAATACAGCATATGCTACATCCTCATGGCTGTCCTCATTTTTATCACACACTGTGCAAGCAAAGTCAGTTCCCATATCACAGTTGTTTTCCTAGAGTTTTCCACCTGTAAATGTCAACCACTTACTGTTCTTTTGATTTTTCTACCTAGTTGTTTGTAGGAGTAGAAAGTCACATACTACCTACCTGTACTTTCAGGGATGAGGACAATATTGGCTGTAAAACTCAGTCTGAAAATAATACATGGCTGTGGTCTTCAACATGGTGTTTACATTCACACTTCTGCTGTGCTGTGCATTCCAGAAGCTAACGCTCTGTCTAGTTTCTACATACAGAACTCAAACAAAAAGCTGAAGAATCAACACAGAGATTGATTTCTAGGGTTAGCACTCTCACCGATTTGCACTGTGGCCCTCTCTGTCGATTTCTCTGTCTCTGAAACAGGGAGGATAGTATCTATTGTGGAGGGAGGTTCACAATAGCATTTGTAGAGCGACTGGGAGATAAGAAATGCTATTCAAATGCTAATAAATTATTGCATTCATTGCAAATGCTTAGATATGTGGTTCAGATTTTTTTAAAATTATTAAAAAAAATAATAAAAGATCCTCTGAAAATAATTCTATTACAGCGTTTCACTAAAAAAACAAACAAACAAAACAACTTCATTAAAGCCAGCTTAGCTGGAAGACATCTATGGGACAAAAAATAGACTTGTCTATATGTAGTCCCTAATATATATAAGACAATGAGAAATTTATAATGTAAAAATAAATGTGCAATATGGCCTCTGTAAAATGTAGGCATAGGCCTAACTTCACACTCTGCAAGCTGGAAATTTTCTAAGTATGGCAGTTCTGCATGAAAATCTATTTTAAGAACTAAGTCACAGGCGAGGTCCACACATCATACATTAAACTTGCACAAACATTCTTTGCTAACTGCAGAGCAGTCTCGTTACAGCAGGTACAAGTATTGCTTCCAGTTTTTCAGAAAGAAAACAAAAAGTACCTTTAGGTTTAGTAATTTTAGACAGTTTTGTGGGCTTCCCCAGTTAAGACAGACCTTTTCAGATGTACACAGTGGGCTGCACGCACAGCTGGCATGAGCTCCAGCAGCTTCAGAATTGCCAACACCCTCTGGGTAAGGGGCTGATAAACTTATCTCTGTCACCCCACTTAGAACGATACAAGATGTATCACAATCCCCAGCTGACATTTTCAAACTTGAGAATGGGTAAGTGGTGAAAGAGTGTCATCCTACCTTACTTTTTCTCCATGCTGAAAGCAGCATGAAAATCTCCATTGCCAGCCTACTTGCATAGTTAGGTACAGGAGATTGTTTTATCTAAGTGCTAAAAAGAGACTGGATATAGAGTGCTACCAATTCAGTGCTAGTTGTAGATTTCATCTGCAACTTGTGTGTTATCTCTGTGGTCTCGGTAAGACATGTGGTCTCTGCCACTGCACGTCAGATAAAAGTCAGGTAGCTGAACCCTTTGTTCAACTATCAACACTGTCTATGCTGGATACTTCGTCAGGTACAAGCAGAGCCAAGTCCTCCCCATTCCAGCTTGTGCACAGAAGCCAGCTGCAAGACACAGATAAGACAGATATCTTTAGCTGAGATACTTCAGTATAGCGTGCTGATTCAGCAACAAACACACCCGAAAGTTCTGTTACAGCCATCTTCTGCAGCACAATGCAGCTGACATATCTTAGTAAACAAAAACAATGACATTTCTTCCCCCTTATTACTCAAAGTAGGTGAAATCATTTCTGCTGTCTGTGAAAAGCACTAAACTACCAGGCCTTATTTATTACAGACTGGAACTAATACCCTTCCTGCTCTCAAACAGTAAGATTACCTGACACACTCAGAAGAAAGGTTTTAGAGAGAGGTTACTGAAAGGGTGGGATATTTGAGACAATAATGATGGAAGAAAAAGATAAATAGCTTTCCTAAATTTATGATGATGAAGGACTAGTTTTCATTCCAGGATGGTGTGATTTCATAGTAAACAGTTGTCAACTTTTGCTCAGTACATTCTCAGGAGAGAATACTGATTTAAAAGAAACTTTTTTATACCATGCAGCACTGAACTAAACTAATATTTCATAACACAAAAACACTTACAGCCATAAAACTGAACTCCTCTACTTTTATTACCTTACTAAAAAGTATTCTCTACTTGCAGCCCAAGGCCCCTTTCCTTCAGTTCCATAAGGTCTGAGATCCACCACTATCTTAGTCTTCTTCTGAGATGCCATTTGTGCAACTTCTCTGAATAAACTGAGTAAAATACCGTGGTCATGCAGGAACAGGTTTGAAAGTATGTGAATTGTGCCAGATTTATAGCACAATCACTGCCCGTGTAAAACTGAAAATGCAGCTGATGTACAGATAAAAGTTGACTGAGGTAAAGGCTATGTAAGGTGTTTCTGCAAGGTAAATGCTTCTGCTGCGGATACAATTCTCCAGCAGAAGTACCATCCTCTTAAGATAAAAACCTTTTTTCTTTTTCTGAATATAAATCTATTTAATGAAGTGATCCTTTTGCCATTTAGATCTATGTTCCAGCATCCTAAAAAGACATAATTTATACTCAAATAATGTAAAGTGAACTCAGCTTTTGTGAATACTCATGAAAAATGATCTTTCACTGACTAGATGGTCATTAAATACGATTATATGCAAGTACTATAGAGTAGTATTTTTAAACACGTCTAGAGGTTTATTCACATGGGGCTTAAAGTTAGTGCAGACCTTTTACAGGTTTCAGTGGCTCTGAGTCACAATGTATCCATGACCAATGACGTGGAAAGATAGCTTTCCATTGAATTTACTGGGTGTTTGATCATATTTATAAACCCCACTAGCACCTACAAGGGCTGCAAAACTACGCTCGTGGCCTTACACCAATCTGTTACTTCAGTTCTGTGTGGAAGGCATGTGTAAGTCTCAAACCAAGGAAAGGCACACACATGCAGTCAGGGGTACAGCATATCCATCTCGTAGTGAATTCAGGACAGATTTCAGTTTGGGGGAATTAGGAGACAAATTCACAGCATGAATTTGTGAGGAGCTAGCTAGCTGGATCAGGGCTCGAACTGGACTGACTGTGGGAAATCTCTAGCAAGGTGTTCGAGGGTAGGTGTTGAAGAGAGAAGCAGCAGGAACTACAGCAACTGGCAGCAGCTCTTGGAGAAGCGATCACAAGCTTCATGAGACAAAACAGCTCTCCACAGCTGGGGCTCCCTCCCTCCTGTCCTGTCCTGTCCCCCAGTAGAAGACATCTTATCCTAGTCTCAGCTCTGCCTCACTCCAAGCAGCATCCTGCACACAAGTCTCAGAGCACCTTTCATAGGCCTGATGTATATAAGCTATATATAATTGTGTGGAAACCAAAGGGAAGGCTACACAAATTACATTCAGTACATTAGAAAATAGTGAAGTTTGAGAATGCCTTAAGCCATTCAGCTTCAACTCACATCAAAACAGAAATCACTAGTAAAAGCAGCCAGAAGGACCCTCCTGCCATGTACTCACCACAGTGCACCCAGTGGAATTAGACAAAAGCCTGCTGAGAAGAGGAAGCTAAAGCCTGAAAACCATGCAACGGTAGCTGCATAGAGAACATTAAAAACTAAAAGGGAAATAGTGCCGGTCACAACTTCTAAACAGGCAATACAAGCAAACACAGCACCTGCCAAAAACAAATGAATGGGTTACAAACAGAACAAATTAACACAGAAACCCTTTCAAAATACTACAGTTTTAAAACTTGTTTCAAAAGATCTCTCTATCTGCAATGTTTGCAAGTAACAAACACCTATATAATATGATATATTATATATAACATGTCTTTGCTATGGCAGTGTCTTCCATGGGGACTCCTACAAAAGACTCTTTAAATGAAAATAAAAAAGTTTTGCTAGTGAAAACTTATTCTTTGCTGCTATCCTGTCACCACACCTACTTACAGAATCTACTTATCACACAAAACGTAAGCTGTTCATCCTCACTCAACATCTTCTGCACAGCCCCATCCTTTACCTGCTCCAGTACACCTCTCTGTTCTCACTCTCCCCTTCCTTCTTTCCTCCTTTCCTAATTTTTGTTCTTATATGTGGAAGAGGCTCTTTGGAATGAAAAGTAATAAAGACTGCTGGTTCAGCATGTAACCATATCCCTTTTGAAAGGGATTTTTGAAAGAAGCAATCATTTTTTTTTGTGCTGAACTACCCACTGGGATGTCAGTCTAACTCATCAGTGTACTTTTAAACACATTTTCCCAAGCCGCGTTCATGTTCATGGGACTGTAACAAAAATCACAATAGGTAAGCAGAAAAGGGTGGCAAGAGGCAACCTGATCCCTGCATCAAACTACTCAAGAATCCAAAGCTCTGAAGAATGCCAAGAAATCGCAAAACCAAGTGTATGTTAGCATTGTTCAGTACAATGACATCTTTGTTTCAGCATCTAAAGAAATTCTTTTTCAAAAATAAAACCAAACAGCTCACAAGAATGCTTCTAGATGGTCTGTGCGCCTCAAATCTGGTCACAGCAAAATATGAGACACGAGAGCCATATTTTGAGGCCTCACATGCTTTTTTTTTGTGTGTTTGTGTTCCACAACAGAAAGTATCTCTGGAAGTAATATGTTATATCCCTTGGGACAAGTACAAGTACCAAAAGGCCTTTGCTTTTAGCCACCTAACGCCTACCTTTCTAAATTACAAAGTGTGACATTGATAAAACAACAAAAATATTATCTTTCTCTGCCAAAAATCTTGTGAATGTAGAACCTGTTCTACATGTCACATTTACAATGAATATCTGTATTAATCTCGAACATTTTTCTGCTTTGTGTTCTCCATCTTTATTTCCAGATCAGTAACTCCTTTCAAGGTTGAAACTTGCAGTAGTTTTAAACATAACTTTTTAATATTAACTTCAAAATCAAAAGCCATTAATATCATGACGTAGGGCCATATTATATGGAACTTAAAGGAAAAAACACAGTCTTGAAATACCAATTCTGTATCTTTTTGTTTAAAAGTAACCTTGATGCATCTCTGTTCTAAAATACCATTTTATTATATATATATTTTAAAACAAATCCCACTCACCCTGTTCGCTGGGGAGAACCACTTTTGACAGCATGGATCGGAGAACAGGAACAGGCATAAGGCAGAATAAAGATGGCACTCTTACTGTAAAGCAACGAATCAGTAGTGAGACATAAAAGTAATAAAAATCCAGGATTTTACAGACACGTGGTAAATGAATTGTAAATTCCTAAATCCAATATGTCTATATGGCACTAAACCCAAAGCATAAGCAAGTAATTTGCTCTCCACACTATTCATTTTTTAATTAAATCCTAAATCGGCATTACCCAACCTTGTCTGTTTTACCTCATTATGATCCTTTCAAGGAGGTATATCCAATATTTACCAACACCAGTTGCTAAAGATAACGTAGTACTATTTTCTTTTATGTTTTTGAGCATGGACTGAATGATTCTGAACTCACCTAGAAACATAAGCAGTGTTGTTTTGGCAAAGGCAGCCATGACTATTCCTCCAACGTAAGAAAATATCCCAATAAATACAATATAAATGTCTTTGAGACATTTTGAAAAAAAGTAAACTCCTAAAAAACTGGTAAGAGAGACAGAAGTGAATGCAGCTGCTCCATATCCGATGTATACTTCATTCCAGCAGAGTGGCTCATTCAGTTCATACAGTGTAAAAAGCGAACTCCCACCAAACACGGTAAACAAGTAAGTCATAAATGTAAAAAGTAACACAATTATTAAAATTCTCTTTTTAGAAGGGGCAGTTTTAAAAAGCATGTACACTCCAGAAAATGTTTCTTTTAGAAGTTCTTTAAAAGATACTTGTGCTTGTTGCTGGGATTCAGATATGCTTACTGTGTCTTCCAGAAAAAATATAATATAGATAATATTGACAACATGAAGCAGAGATGCCGTCCCAAATGTCCACGTAAAACCCATTTCTCTTAAAATGTAGCCAGAAGACAGTCCTGCCAATCCAGATACAACTCCAAAAATCAAGTCAACCACAGCTATTCGCGTTGTTTTCTGCTTCTCGTCATGACACAGATCCGCTATATAAGCAAAGCCTCCTCCAAGAAAAGTTGCCATACTCCCAAACAGTCCAGAAATAAACGTAGCCGCAAATAGGACAGAGAGTGGCAAGGAAAAATATGATATTAAAGTCTGGAAAATATCTGCAATCAAAGCTCCCACTGATGGTAAAACTAAAGATCTTTTTCGTCCCTGGCGATCTCCGTTAGCTACAATGATAAAGGCAACTACAAGGCTGGGAACTGCCGCAGTTAAGTCCAGCTGCATATTAAATAGAGAAGTCTTTTCTTGAACTCCCTGCAAAGAGAAAAGAAAAAATAATAGTTAACACTGTAATACATTGAAAATACATATAATACTACACTTAAGCAATAGAAAGCATCATGCAATGGATTCAGATCATGCTTTTAATATATTCATGCAGGCTAGACAAACAGCAGTCCCAACAGCCCCTTCAAAGAGAACAAGCAGACCAGAATAAAGAGCAGCAGCAGAGAAGGCAGTAACTTCGTTCATACAAACCCTTCCTACCAAATCATCCCACAAAATAAAACCTTCAGATGCAGGGAGCAAAGCCACTCTGACATTTCTCTGAAGTGTCACACGGAGCTGGGCAGGGGGCTGCATTCTCCAAGAATCAGGAGAAAGTATAGGCATGAAAGTCTTTCCTGCTTTCTAAGCCTGTCTTTAAGCCATCTGTTTTACAAGTTTCTGGTGCTTCCTCTGTAGCCAACACAATCCCCACCAAGAAGCATCCAAACGATGAAAAAAAAAAAGCACCAGAATTTTCAGGAAAGTACTTAGGGCAACTTTTAAGGCCTTATGAATTCTTATTTATATTTACAGGCAAAGACCATCAGTTTCTAGCTCAACATCTTTCTTTGTTTACAAGATATAAGGTTTTATTGCAAGAGGAAAATTAAGCTCATGCTGAGGCACTCAGGGAAAGCCTGCAAGTCCCTTAACACTTTAGAGTAATTTACTTTCTTCTCTGATGGTATCTGACTACCTTAGGATTCATAATGTCTGCTGGCCAGCACTGTAGCCACCCTGGAACGGTCAAAAACATTTAGATTGAACAAACTGAGATGTAAAATGATATTCTGATCTTTAACTCCCTCCCTGCTGACAGATTTTGGGACAAGTACCAGATGTTAGGAGAGAAGCAGTGAACTTTATTCTGCATTCCTGCTGGCTGTGCTTGAGAACAAGGAATAAAATGTGGCCTATATGCAGTGGGTAAGGAAGCCATTGGAACATAGGATCACAAAATGGTTTGGGTTGGAAGAGACCTTAAAGCCCACCCAGTTCCAACCCCCTGCCATGGGCAGGGACACCTCCCACCACACCAGGTTGCCCAAAGCCCCATCCAGCCTGGCCTTGAGCACCTCCAGGGATGGGGCATCCACAGCTTCTCTGGGCAACCTGTGCCAGGGCCTCACCACCCTCCGAGGGAAGAATTTCCTCCTAATATCTGATCTAAATCTCCCCTCTTTTAGTTTGAGACCATTCCCCCTTGTCCTAACATCATCTACCCAAGTAAAGAGTCCTTCTCCATCTTTTTTTTGTAAGACCCCTGTAAGTCTTGAAAGGTTGCAATGAGGTCTCCCAGGAGCCTTCTTCTTCTTTACGTTGAACAGCCCCAGCTCTCTCAGCCTTTCTTCATAGCAGAGGTGCTCCAGCACTCTGATCATCTTTGTGGCCCTGCTCTGGACTCACTCTAACAGATCCTTGTCCTTCTTGTGCTGGGGGCCTCTGTCTACAGAATATAGCAGTGCAGTGGGAAGCCCGACAGCCCAGAGAAGAAAACTGTAGGAAAGGAAGCGATTTAAACTACTAAACTCAGAGGAGAAAGGCAGCAGGACTAGCACGGGAAGGGACATTATTTGCTCTGAAAAGATAGTGTCAATGCAAAGGGAAGCAACTCAGCAAATGGGGCGTAGCAAACAAAGCACAGGCAACTCCAGGGCAATGAGTAAAGGCGTTTATAAAGCCTGAAAAAAAACAAACAAAAAAAAAAAACAACAAAACACATTCTTTAACAGGTTGTGCTTTTTGTACAGTTTATCACGCAAAGAGAACTCTTGCATTGTTGCAGGCATTGCTTCTTTACTAGTATCAGGTTCTAAGACAAGACCAACATAGAAATGCTAGTATACTGGAAATAAAACTAAATCTAGCTAAATCTAACTAAATCTATTCTAAATGATGTTAACCATACAAGACAAATATCACTAAAACATAAATAAGTATGAAATGGGAGGAATAAAACAACAAAGACTTGGGTCTTATAGTTTAGGAAGTAGGAGTGCAACATAAAGAAGGTGGCTACAAATCCAGATACCCCAAGTGACCATAACCCTGCTGACATAAATGACTCGCTGCCTACTGACAAGATGACTAAGAGACAGGAGTAAAGAAAAATTCCCGTTAAGAGTGTAAGGAACTTGACTGCACCCCTTCAAGTTTTTATAAAACCAACAGAAATTAATACGGAAAATGACTGCTCAAACCCTCAGCTTCTTTACAATCCTGTAACTATTAAAGTCAATGTAACTAAAAAAAAATAATCAAAGGTCTAGTTTTTCTAATCTGTAAATTTACTCTACTCTGAAAAAAAACGTTCACGCTGAATAGAAGTAATTCTCAAAAATACAGATTTCCAAATTAAAAGCAAGCAAATGAAGAAATGATTCACTTATGTAAGAATTAAATTACAGGAGAAGTGTTTTGCCTGAAGCTACAATGTACAGGATAAGATAAATAGACAGGCTCATTAAATTAAAAAATATTAGCGAGTGACAACAGAAAACGCATGTTCTAAGTGATAAACAATATTTAATTAATAGTACAGCTCTTCCTAAGATAGAAAAATGATTATTCAAGCCAGTGATTAGAATGTTCCAGCTTGTAGTTTAATTACTTTTCATTTATTATAAAAATTACTATGGTTCCTTCAGATCCAAAAAAATAATCAATCTAAAAACTGCCAAGACTATCATTTTGAACTACAGTCTACTTTCTTTGCAGGCTTCAAGTGATTTTGACTTCAATTTCTTTTTATGTTCTGTTTTGAAACAGATGAGATTAGTAAAAAGCTTCTGCATTCTCAAAACTGAAGGATTTAAACTAAACCAACTGATAAAAGAGTTGTCCCTCTAAAAGTTAACACCAAACATTCCCAACAGTAAAATTTACTGTGTTTATATATAATTCAGTTAGAAGGATCTTGGAAAATCCAAAACACCTACTTACATCATCGGCAAAGGCCTTGGGACTGCATTACTGGATCTACCCTTTTCACCATACACGGGATTATTGCTCAGCACAGACACCAGGTTCTGCTGAAATTAATGGCTGCTTTGAGAGTTTTATATTCACATACTGTGCTAACAAGTATGGTACAAAAATACAGGCTAGTCATCCAGACAAGAGCGTGACTGTTCAATAATTCATGGCCTGTGGACAATCGTGTAAATGAAGGGAATGGAAATTTGTCAGGAAAGGGAAACAAAGAAGTTCTATTGGCCATTACTCAACTACCATCCTTAAGGACTTTTATTTTCAAGTATCGTTTCCTTTGTTTACAGAAAACACACTTTGTTTCCTTTAGGCCCCAAATAGTGTAATTTGTAAATTCACTGTCATATCAATCAGAGACACTATCTAAAATTCAGGTGAAACTAAGCATTCTGCTTCAGTGTTTTGCCAAAACAGAAATCAAGCCTTATATCCTGAAACATCTGTGATCTCAGTTTGAAGATCAGGCTGAATTTAGGAGGCACTAGCAAATGCAAAGTGCAGAAATGTCTGTGAAATGTAGGTTTCTTGATGGGATCTGTGACTGCAATTGCAAGCACCACGCATAATTCTTATAGTTGCCCTTTGCACTGACACAACATCGTATGACAAAATGCCCACATGCAGCACCAAATGAGGAGACGACACTAAAGAAAAACACTTTGGGGGAGGAACATACAACCATTATGGAGCCAATCATTGGTTATTATCTTCAAATCAGTTCTAATGAGTGGCATATATAACCTCCCTTGGCTGATCAGGCAGCCCAGAATGCATGCTGGACTGGAATTCTATTCACCTTTTTATTTTCAAATTCTTTCTACTTGTGTCACCTGAGAAAGAACCAACTCCGTGCTAAAAATTCTGAACTATTTATTTAATTACCTTCAATGGAAGCATGTACTATTTGAAATTTTCTTTTATATATGACAAATGAGGTTGACAAGCTCAGGTGTTCAGTCCTGTGCATACGCAGCACATCAGATTCAAATCTCAGATGTGACTAAAATTTTCTAGTGCCACCTGTGACACTGCAGCAAACCCTTTCAACAGCATAGAATACTGGCTGATAGCTTCCATAAACTTCATTTTCTATGTAATTTAACTCCATATTCTGTGTAATTTACAGTCCAAGCCACCTACTTTTCTGACTCTACTATGTAGTTTCATGTTCCACTTAATCCAGTCTAAGTCCCAGCTGTTGTTGCCAAGGACAATTCTGCTGTATCCTTCTGTAAACACGTTCCCTCTGTCATCCCCGTGCTAGATTCTGCAATCATGTGGCTATAGAGTGTGTCAGCGCAATTTGCTGCTTCAGAAAAACAAACATGAACTCGAAAAATGATGAGCCTTCTGTTGATCCAACCGAAGCTGTAACCTCTAACTGTAACCTCTAACTGTAATAATTACTAGATACAACATGTATCTAGTGAAGAAGGGAGAACAACAGGAAAGAAAGGAAAGGAAAAGTGCAGTATGATCACCTCTTCTGTTGACAGCCCTCAGCCCTTACATTTAGCATTAAAACTGCACTGAATTACCACAGCAGAGATCCCAATCAACATCTGGTTATCCAGCATGCTAGACCATGAAAACGTGCTAAATATGTAATTGACCATAAGATGCTGTCATTGTGCCATCTTAGTATTTCAACAAGGCAGACAAGTGATTTTCTGACTGGTTAAACATCAACTGTATTTGTTTGTGCAAAGATTAGCGGAGTCATTTTTCACATTTTAAAAGTAGAAAAAAAAAAAATTGGCCCCTATCCTTTCATTCTTTGAATTCTTCTGATATACATACATTGTAAACTGGACCTTATTCTTGAAAATCATGGGATGATTGGTAAACTACATACTTATCTAGAAGACTAGAAGTCGCAGTCACTACCAGTGGTGCATAAACACTTGCACAGCTGTTACTGGAGTTACTGGAAGGGGAGCCTTCAGTTGTGTACTTTGACAAGTAAGGCCAGTGCCAGCTTGGGCCTGATCCTCTAAGATGTTTTTCAACCACTAAGAGATGAATTTATCTGTGTCTTCCTGGACATAATTCATAGTCTTCAAAGCATGACAACTATGTACAGTGCAACACAAGAGCAAGGAGACAGTAAAACGATAGCAGTTTGCAAATCTATGGCTTTTCTACACATACAAGGTTAAATAAGGTTATAGACACGGAGGTTATGTTGAGGCAGCACCTATTGGCTGAAAGTTTCATTTCGTATTCTTACAGCTGTATTTTTTCCTCACTCTTACCTTCTGCTTGATATAAGCCGGGCTACTTTTGTTTTGCTCGCAGGAACTGGTATTGCTGCTGCTAATGAAAGTGGAATTGTACTCCTCCTCCCACAGCCGCCGGTAAATAAACTGCTGCACCACCGGGCTGGTCAAGTAGGAAGCAAACATGTAGATGAAAATGACCGGCTCCACGAAAAAAAACTTCCTCATTTCGGGATTCGGCTTTTAAATCTGTGCACCAGAGGAAAAAAAAATAGGAAAAAAAATAAAAAAGGTCATGAGCATTCACCGAAAGAAAGCAAAACGACTGTCATACCTGCAGGCTCAGCTCCAGCGTGTGCCAGCCACCCCGAAAGGGCACAAGTCCGAACCTCACCCCATAAAACACCCACAAAACACCCACCTCGAGCAGCACCCGGTAATTTTAATTAATCTCCCTTCAGGAACCCCTCAGCCTGCCGCCGCTGCACCTGCCCGCCCCGGCTGCCTCCCGGCTCGGCGGCTCCCCTCAGCCGGCCGCCCCCTGCCCTCTGCCGCTGCCCCCCGGCCCCTCCGCCCGCTGTGCCGGCCCTGCCCGACACCGAGAGGCGGGCCGGGAGGGGAGGACTCGTCCCTCCGCCGGAGGAGTGTCCTCGCTGGGGACGCCAGCCCCGCTCCCGCCCCTGTCGCCGGGAGGAGGAAGGCGGGCGGAGGCGGCGCCGCCATTTCGGGGGCGGCTGAGGCGGCCCCGCTGCAGCCGGTGGTGGCTGAGGGGGCTCCAGCGCTGCCCCCCGCTCGCAGCCTCCACTGGTGGGCTGAGCCCAAACTGCTTGGGTTTCTCCCCTGTCACGCTTTTGGCTTGTTATGGTGTGTGCCAGCAAGTGTTTGGTGGCCACTGGTCCGTCTCTGGTGCTTACACCACGTTTTCCCAGCAGTTGGGTGTCAGGGGTGCTGTCTGCGGAGCTGTGGTGCTGCTGGTTAGATGGGAACTATTTGCACCTTCCAAGCCTGGAGCACGCTGGTGTGGACAAGGACAGGAGATGTAGTTGCAAAACTGAAGCCCAAAGGGCCTCTTTTCAGCCTTAAATACTTTGGGGGGTTGGTCCTGATGATCTCTCGAGGTCCCTTCCAACCCTTACAGTTCTGTGATTATCGATGACAAATGTTGCAGAAAGACATATTTGCTAAAAACATGTCAAAACTTGGAAGGTTCCCTGATGCAGCTTTTCTCTTAAAACAAGAAGCATCTCTTAAAACATAAACATTACCTCATGAGTTTTCAGTTCCTTCATAAACCTATTTGAAAACAGCGACATGGGTCATAAGACCTCAAAGCCTGAATGTGTTTCACTGGCATGTGACATGCCAGTCAGCCCCAAATTTTGGGGCAGCAGTGGGCTGTCACATCTCTTAGTGCAGGATCACCCCAAAGTATGAGCTCTGTGCCTCGATCATTTATTTCGGATGGTTTGGTCTCACATGTAGGCTTGCTCACAGACACAGCGATTCTAAAGAAGCAGGGCTGTGGCCTGAGATCAACTCCAGAGAGCGTTGTCCTCCTCTGCCCATCCAGGTCCAAAGTCCTTTTGGTCCTGTGACAATATTTTGTTTGTCATGAGATAAAGCAAAAGTGATCACTTAAGGGTTACATGCAAATAAACTGCAAGATGAGCGGGGCTGATCGGGTCACTCAGGCAGTGGTTAACATTTCTTTGGATGGGGTGAAGAAGGGATTTTAAGTCCACGGAAGCTTTGTGTTGTTTACACAGAAGGATGCCAGAGCATTAGGTTTCTTGCTAGGTCCAGCAAGTCGTTCGTAAATGCAGCAGGTGTGATTTTAAACCTTTACAGTCACACTTGGTTGGGTGGTGTTTATCCTCTGAAGCCAGGCATTTTCAAACAGCACAATACATGGCGAAGCAGCTGCTGCTCTTCCCAGTCACCAGCAGTCAAAATTTGGCCCAAATTTGAGTGATATGCAGGTGAACAGTCTTCCTGAAGGTCACAGGCATGTGGTATCTGTTGCTCTGAAGTGTACATCATTTGTTTACTGACATCCTCAGTGCATGAAGAATTGAAGAAGTGTGTGTGTGCATTCATTGCGGAGGTCACCTCTCTGGGGGCACTTGCTAAGCTTTCAGTCAAACAACCTTAAAAAAGAAACAGATTACTGATCTTTAAAGGTGGTACCTCGCTTGTCAGGGCACAGAAAAAAACTGCTAGAAGGTTTTGAACCATTCTCCTTGCAGGCAGAAATATGTTACAGGGGAGGTATGTAATGAAATTCAAAGTTCAGAACATTAGGAGCCTTTTAAGAGATCACACCAGCACTGGTCAAAGGGCAAAGACAGTCAGCAATAGAAATCTTAAAAGAAAGCGTCCTGCACTTCAAAAAATTGTGCATGATTAATGTGGCAAGATCTCAACATTCAGCAATTGCTATGATTACATTCCCAGATAGTTTTGTTTATGAAAGAAAAATCTGTATATTTACAAAAATCAATAATCCTGTAAATGCATTTTTTTTTTCTGGTGAGTTCTTCCAATGAAAATTAATTTGGAGGTATTTGGGTCGTTTCATTTGTTAAACTTTTTTTTTTTTTTTTCTCAAAGAATTAGTAGCAATTTAATAAATAGTACTGCCATGTAAAATGTGACTTTAATTGCCTTCTAAGATATTAAGTACTTCTTTAAATTGAGGTGACTTTAATTTTCCATGTTAACAGTCACCTGAGTTCACGGAGAACCTTAACCTTCTACATATCATTAGTGGATTACACAATGACAGTAAAAAGTACTCTATCTGGTAGTATTCAGCTCATGTTTTCAAGACTGTCTTGGTAACAATGTTTAGCACAAATTAAAAGAAGAAATCAAAGAGGGAAGAAAAAAGCACACTTTCTGCACAGTCAGTTTTACAGAAGCCCAGCTCTGCAGAAACCTTGCATGCCTTGCATCTTGCTTGCTAGCATGGCAAATGGAGATACATGACAGAGGTTCTCCAAATACTACGGCTGCAAAAAAAAGGAGAAGGGAATAAACTGTGTAATTCTGCAGAGGCGTGCAGGGTTTTAGGTGCAACTGTTCATTTTGTGTTTATTATAGCATAGGTGACCGATGAAGCTTGAATGCAAGCCCTGACAACAAAGAGTAGTAATGAAGATTTAAATACGAGGCTGAAAGAAAACATGCTAGGGAAAAATTGTGAAAAAAAAAAAAATCCACACATTTTTGAAGTAACTTTCTTTTGTAAAAAGTGATAATGACAGCCTACTAATTGCCATCATCCAACCCAGAGTTTCAACCTGTGCCAGTTTCATGTCGCTAATTTGCTAATTTTCATTCGGTGCAGATCATCACTAATTTTCAGGGCTTAAAGCCAAAAAATGGCATCTCTGGTCTCTGACTGTTTACTAATGGCATCTCCCCTAGCACATGGTCCTGACCTGCAGCCCAAACAGAGCAGAAAGGCTTTTCTCTTCACCCCTATCTTTTCCCAGAGACAACTGGCTCCATCCACACTGTGTAGCGTTTGGTCTGAGTCTCCTGTGGTCCCAGGGGATAGCTAAATGTATATAATTACAAATAATAACATTTTTGTCTTTTTGGAGTCCAGAATATCTGAAACAACATGACTGAGTTCATCTGGTGTGGAAGTAGATGCTGGAAAGGTAATACCTACAAACACGGGCATCCCACCAACCCAGGCGTTGTTCTGAACTCCTCTGCCACAGGTTGAGCACTAGGGTTCACCGTAGTTTCCCTGTCACAAGGCACTTGTTGCTGTTCTTAAGTACTGTGTTGAAAATTTGTACTTGTTTGAGTCCTCAGACATTTGAAAGGCCTCAGGATATATCTATTGTCTCTGAATTAGATGAGCTTAACAAAACAATTTTTCTCACTGGCCTCACATTCATGTACACCAAATAACAGCAGTCATCTCCAAAAAACATTCAGTATTTTTGCTTTTTAATTACTTTTCCTCTCATGCTTAGGTATTTACAAGTCCTCAGTTCTTATCTCTCATTATGTCATATCTCGATTTCAGGTTTTTGCCTTCAAAGCCCTTCACTCTGGTGGACTTTTTGTTTAAATGACTTGGGGCAGAATTGTTCTTCAAACTGGGTTCAGGTGTGGCCTGCATAGATGGCCCTTTGTGGTTGCATCCAGTCTGAAACGAAGCTTCACGGGGCCTTGAAACCTGCTGTGGATGCCTTTCAGGCACCTTGATGATCTGAAAGTTATTTTATGCAGCTGCTTGGTTCTGCTTGTGGTTTGTATGTTTTCCTTCCTATGTTGCTTCTGGTCACATTGAAGTAGTAGACATGTAGTTTTGTTTTTTTTCCACTGTATATACATGAGGTAGGTTGCACAGGTCAGGCTGCATCTCTTAATTTCTCCATTCCAGCATCATCTTATTGTACAAAACCACTTTTAAAAATAAACATTGGTATTGCTGCCTTGCCTGTCACTCTCTGCCCCCTCCCTGCTAAGCTGCTCATTGGGTGGGGATGATCAGCAGCAGCTGCTGGCATTCCTGCTCGACGTGAATCAGCAAAGTGCTTTCCCTTTGGGACTTATTTACCCCTTTGCAGAAGTGGACAAAGGCATAATGCTTGCACAAAAATTTTGAACTGAAATGGTGGGTTTATTTATTTTGTTTTATTTTTAATTTAATGTAAACAACACCTTGAAATGAGGAACTGAAAACAGGCAGCTGAGGCAGGGCTGGAGTGGCTGCCACTGAGTCACCCGCTGTGCTGCTGCAGAAAGCCATTAAATTTTATCTGCTCTTTTTCAGACATCTCACAAGTTGCTTCTGAGTTGGTGCTTCTTGTTACCTGATACAAGCAGAGACCCAGTTAAGGACTCTGTCTCAGGGCACTTCATCTCCTATACTCCACAAATATTGCAGTTTGCTAGAGAAAGTGCTCTTCACTCCTAGCAAACTTGGTGGGACTGGCTGGCTGCACTCCCTCTTCAGAGATGAGGACTTATCATCTCTCGTCACCCTCAAGAGAGGCATGTGGATCCAGCTTTAGGCATCATAAGAACTGCATTTCTTTTACAACAGTACTGAAAGCTATTTACTGGCCCCACAGGGAAAGTAAATAATAGATAGTGCAGCTCCATTCCTGGGGAAAGGTTGCTGCTTATTACTGGGAGGTCCTCAGCTCACCTGGTTTAATAACAAGTGTGACAGCCGAGTTTAAGCACCTGGTAACACATTCCTCTGGGGACACACTCGCCACGGCAGCCTGACCGGGACAGATGCAGCTCCTGTATCAAACTGTTCCTGAACTGCTGATTCCTAGAAGCAGGGAAGGCACACCGAGAACAGCCAGCACAACATTTGCTTGGGTTTCATCCTGTTTCCTAAGCACCTGTTGTTAGCCACTGTCAGAGAGAGGAATTTGAACTACTTGGGCTTCTGGCTACCCAGTATGCGATGGGAGAGGGTCACCAAGTTGTAGCACACAGCAGAGGTGGGCGATAGCACAGACTGGAAATTTCTCCATTAAGGTGCACACATCCTGCTCAGAAAACCATCTTGTTATTTCATGCCCTTTCTTTTTATTCCATGCTAGGGGCTGCCTTATTTTCAGATACAGGCTCTTTCCCATTTCCAGAGAGCGAGTAGAGATCGTCTTCTATGACTTTTTATGCTCCTTGGAAAGGCCAAAAGGCCCACACAGTTCAGTGGTTGTGAATGTGATAGTATATGAATGGGATATCTCCCATTTTATATCCAATTTTACATATTAACTTGACACTGATAAAATTGGAGATTTTGCTGCAGTAAGAGCCAGTGTACTTTTTGAATATGGTCTTTTTTTCTTCTTTTGTTCCAGAAAGCTGGTGAGAAGTTGACTGACAACACTGGAGAAACTCTTAGCTTTCCGCAAAAACTCTTAGCCTGTTCATGTTGCTTTTTTTTTTTCTACAAGAAGGCACAAGTATGCTCCAGATAGCTTTGCAAGTGGCTCTCTGAGCTTGATCAGAATTTGCTGAGCATGAGGTTTGCCTCACTGTGGGCAGCAAGTTTTGCCTTCTGTCTATTTTTAAGGTAAGGTTTGTGGTGGGGAAGCTAACAAGGGTTTTTGCAAAACAGACTTGACAGTCACCTCCTGTTCATCACTGTGCTGTCTGCTCCCCCTGACTGTGTCTGAACACCATGCCTTAACTGCTTAGTGCGAAAAAGGATTGCTAGCAAAGCACTTTGGGACTTGATTGCAAAATTTATCCAGCCTTCTTGAAAAACAACCAGGAAAAACAGCGTCTGACTCTCGCAGCTCTTTGTTCCTTTTCTTTCCAAGCAGCTGCTGTCTGCTGCTTACTTTCCCATTCTTGTTGATAATGTCATGAAGATTTTCTTCATGACTACTTCAAGACCCCTGCTATCCCGTGCCCTCCTTTGGTGCATCTTCTGCCAACTTCGTACATCCTTCTGCTCTCACCACTTCTCTTTGGCTGAGCTCTTGCAATGGCCTTGGCAGCTCCTCTCCCTCTGGCATGCCTGTGACCTGGGAATAACTCCTGGTTTTCCCATGCCTGATTGCTCAGCACTGACACCTCATGGAAGCAGGGGTGGAAGAACACAAAAAGGAGCTGGAAAGCAAAAAATCAAGCTGTTACCAGCAGGTCTAGCTGCTCTCCACCCCCTCTAGGTGAAAGCAGTAAGATTTAGTTACCTTCACTTTCGTTTCGCACCAGTTTCACTTTCTGTCTGTCCTGCTCCATCCGCATGCACTATTTCAGCACTGGTGATTCAGCCTCAGTAGTGAAGTGGTTATACCTTCTCGTACCTTTTCTTTTTAGAATTGACAGAGTTTATTCAAGTTTATGTTGGGAACAAAATCCTTTACAAGAAGAATTTTTTGAGCACAAGCACAGGAAAAGTTTTCACAAAACTGAACATTTCTGCTATTTTAAAACAGAAAGACAGTAATGAAGACACTACTAAATATCTTCATTAATTCAAAGAAAATCATAAAATTGATTTATAATATCACAGTGTATTTGAGTACAAATAACATGCATGTCAGAAAAAGCTGGACACATGAGACAGTGAATACTTGAAATATCTTCTTTTTTTTTTTTTTTTTTTCCCTCTTCTGTGGTTTTAAGCTTTCAGATGACTTGACTATAACACCACTAGGTATATTACTATTTTTTTTCGTCAAAAATACATAAATAAATGAAAACACTTTGTGAGCTAAATGGAGACATGCTCATTCAGAAATATCACAGCTTGAAGTCTGTCTTTTCTATTGCTTATTTCCTGGCTGTGAATTTTATTTAGTCTTTAAATGACTGTGGAGGAATTGCCAGAGAGGCACCAGCTCCGTGCCCAGCTCTGCCTCCTTGAGGGCTTGGAGTTCCCCTGGGATGCTCCAGGGGCTGTAACAGCCCCTGCCCACATGCACAGCTTGGGTGTAAGCTGCTTGTGCCGGACTGGCAGGCTGGCTGGCCTGACTTTTTGGCATGTGCACAAAGTATCACTGATAATTATAATTATTTATAAGATCTTAATGTATTTACTGTGAGAATCAAGCAGAAACATTATCTTATTTTTTGTCATTGCCTCTCCGCCCTTAGCTATTTCTTTTTAATCTCTGGTCGGGAATAACATTTCCAACTGGCGCTGGTTTTGTCCTTAGGCCTTGGGCTAACAAAACAGGAAATCCAATTTCAAGTGCTTCATCCAGGATCCAAACCACCAACGCTACTTTGTGCTGATAAGATTTATTGCAGGTCAGATGGTGCCTGACCACGCTGCTGTCGTGTTATGCCTACACGACAGCCACGGGCTATCTCCCTTTGCCATGCAGAGCCAGTATGAAAACACGACTTTAAGAGAAAGTCTATTTAAGTTGATTTAAGTGTGATTATAATGCCTGCAGCTAATCTGGATCACATTTCTCCTGCAACACAATCTGGCAGTCAGTGGCAGAGCTGCGAAGGAGAAGCCCTGCCTGCCACACATCAGGATGCCCCTCTGTTGCTTTCCCCTGCTTCTGCCGTCACTTGTCCTCTACAATTATTTTTCAGTCCCTTAATAAACTAAAGTAGGAATTCAATTTGCCTAAACATTACTATTTTTTGTGCTGTGGGACAAGCAAGCAACAGGATTGTGGTCAAAGTTAATGGAACATCACGGTGTTCAGCCCCATAAGGTGGGGCTGAATTGTTTTCCAGAGGTATCAGAAACTGGTTCATGCTTTTTTATAGTGGTTACAATACAGGTCCAACCTGAAATATTTAAAATACTTTTATTTACCATGAGAATGAGAAGATTCTTCTACTTATCAGGCTCATGGGCACACAGAGACTGGCCAGAAAAGACAGCTGACAAATACTAGTTTTCCTGAGCAGACACCTTAAGAAATACAGGGCATTTGGACCTGGTAACCATAAATCAAATTTGTCAGTGCATGCATGCCCATTAGGCTGACATTATTAATTGCAGCTGTAATCAGCACATCAGGATTCTGCATTTGCTGATGAAAATTTGGTATTCTAACTATTCTGCACTACACGAGTCTTCCTGCGTAGTAAGATTGGCATTATTTACATGTCTTTGAAGAGCTGCTAAAATGAACATAGCCTCAAGACTACTTTAATTGAGAGGAGCAAAATACATTTTTAAATAAGTAAGTATCCCCAAAATTAGCGATCAAAGACCAATTTAATTTTTCATCGTAGTGCAATTCTTCAGCCTAAGCCCAATACAATTTCACAGTTCATTGCTGATGAGTTCAGTTTAAAACACTTTACACTTTTTTGGTGAAATCACCTCAGACTTTTACAAACCCATTATACTAATTACCTTTATAGCAAGAACAACTGAAGGAAATGGGTGTACTTTCAGGGTTCAGAGAACACCACATGAAAGAGAGCAGGCTATTATTCGCAGCCTTTCAAGAGCAAGTGGATTTTGTTCCCAAGCTAGTAGAAAATTCAGCTCAATTTTGGAATCACATAGTATGAAATCTGCTATGAAATGGTAGAAATTTAGGGTGAAATTTTAAGATCAACGAATCACACTGCCTACCATAAAGAAAAGCTGGGCATAATTTCCAGAAAGTGCCATTTGATTACATCCATTTCAGTGGTCAGATTTGTTAAAAGAAACAGCTTTTGTGAGGATGTTGGGAGGTCAGAATGGTGAGTGCAACTCCAGGGAGAATCATCAGAGACAGAAGTTGCTCTGCTGGTGTTTCTCTCAAGCTATATGCTTTACATTCGCAATAAAGATTTTCTGATGGGGTAATCTCAGGGTCACAAAGCTAAGGCCACTTGCATTTTGTTGGTTCTCGTTCAACTGAAAGACTGCAGTGGGCTCTAACCATGATGAAAAGCCATTCATATTTGGGAAAAACGGAGGGAAGGCACAACCCCAGTGTCGCTGGTCACCATCCTTCGAGGCTACTGCAGTGCAGCCCAATGCAAGTGAGCAAAAAATCACAGTTCCAGGGAGACCTGCCCTCCGAGCATCTCTGCTCAGTGACATGGTGTTATGGTCCTGTGTGATGAAACTGGCTGAATTCAGGTAGAAGATACTGCATGAAAAGGGAGGGAAGGAAATCCCCTCTCCTCTCCTCTCCTCTCCTCTCCTCTCCTCTCCTCTCCTCTCCTCTCCTCTCCTCTCCTCTCCTCTCCTCTCCTCTCCTCTCCTCTCCTCTCCTCTCCTCTCCTCTCCTCTCCTCTCCTCTCCTCTCCTCTCCTCTCCTCTCCTCTCCTCTCCTCTCCTCTCCTCTCCTCTCCTCTCCTCTCCTCTCCTCTCCTCTCCTCTCCTCTCCTCTCCTCTCCTCTCCTCTCCTCTCCTCTCCTCTCCTCTCCTCTCCTCTCCTCTCCTCTCCTCTCCTCTCCTCTCCTCTCCTCTCCTCTCCTCTCCTCTCCTCTCCTCTCCTCTCCTCTCCTCTCCTCTCCTCTCCTCTCCTCTCCTCTCCTCTCCTCTCCTCTCCTCTCCTCTCCTCTCCTCTCCTCTCCTCTCCTCTCCTCTCCTCTCCTCTCCTCTCCTCTCCTCTCCTCTCCTCTCCTCTGAAAAATCACCAGGCTGTTGAACAGTAATATTGTTCTTGAGCAGCACATGGGAAACTGTTAAAAATGCAACAAAAATTCTCTTCAAAGATGACTTTGCAATGGAAAAAAAAAACATGAAAAAGGTGGGATTTGTAGGATCACTGATATTATACCTCCTCCCAAAAGTGCTTTGTGATGTTTCATGGCCGTTAACACTGACACCTGTGCAACGACCGTGTCAGCACAGCCCATAACGGAACGAATGCTGTGGGTGCAGATTAGGACATGAGTGTAGCTATTATAATAAATTAATGTGTTCTGTAGTGATAAAGGAATTTAGGAAGACAAAGCAAGTGGCTGCTTGCTTGTTATGACACCTTATTCATTCCCCCTCAATACTGGATGTGCTGTAGAAATACAAGCTCTCAGCAGGACGGCAAACTTGCAGGTAGAAAACGGTTGCAGTTCCTTCAGGAAGGTGAAAAGCAATGGATGCTCTAACACCCCTTGGGAATCTGCTCCATGCAGCTGCAGCAAAGTATGAAGGGCTTCGGTTTCCTCATCACTGGCTCTTGTGCGATGGTATGAGTTCGTCCTCTGTGTCTCAAGCAGTCATGAGAAAATAAGCTGTCAGCCTCAGAGCGTTGTGACACTGCTGGCATTATCAGAGCAAGACTGTCGCAGTCACTGAGTCCCACCAGACAGCACATCTGAAATGGAAACAATAATTACCCCCCAAATCCATTTTTTCCTGACATTTTCTTCAGCTAGTAAAAACTGACAGGTGATGCTTATTTTCTGATTGCATTTTGAGTTTTTATTTCCCAAATTACTGCCTATAGATTTTTTTTTTTCCCCCTGCTGATGAAAATATGTAAAGTGTTGGATGCGATCAAATTTACTCCAACAGTTTGCATAAAAGCAATAGCAACGCATGTCTTTCAGCCATGACAAAGCTGTAAATTTCTGTGTAATAAATCTCCCTGCCTCCCACCCTGTTTTTCATGCTGATCAACTTTCTGAATGCTGCGCTATCACAGGAAAGTTGCTATTAGGGAGCGGTGGTTATCATTTCAGCCATGCCTTACGTGGGACTGCGGTGGCATAGCTGGCAGTGTTTGATTTCATGCCTCTCATAATATCTTGCCTATCCCCTCGAGGCTATTATTATTGTTGGGAGTGATCTGCATGCAGACGGATATTTCTTGCAAGAAGACGGCTCTGAGAATGTTTTGCCTTTTCATGCTTTGAAGCTTTGCTTGCCAAAGCTCTGCTTTTATCCCTCCTTTTCCTTTGAGCTGTTGTCAGCTATCGTTTGCAGTTCCTCGATTTGATGGGAGGGTGCCAAGCAATGCCCCAGCCTTATCTTCCCGTGGTGACTGGAGCCCTAACAAGCTGGAGACCTGTCCTCTTGGCGATATATTTATTCCCACTAGCATCTCATTGCCTCCTTTTCCTCCTGGCCTTCCCCTCCTGGCCACTGAGGCTAAATGTCTACATGCAAGAAGAGGAGTTTCTTCACCCTTGTGGTGCATACATCTTTTGTACCCTCTGTGCATCTTCTGGGTCCAGCTCTGGACTCTGCACTGGGGATGGCTGACACAAAAGTAAGGAAACACCAAATTTAGCCATGCAGGGCACACAAAAAGTGGGCACAATGACAGCATCATGGACACAGTGATAATCATAGTAAAATCAGCACCTGATTGTTGGGTATTTGGCCATCGCTGCCCTGCATCGCCCTGTGATTTACAGGAGCTACTGGCCCGTGGTTGTAGGTATAATAGGGAATATATGGCAGCTCTCTGGGTGCAACAAAATGCACAGCTCACTAATGCCCCTAACTGTTTGCTTTACAAAAAATCACTACCTGCTTTCAGAAGGAAAAATCTAGGTATAAATCAGAGCTGGCATCACTGCATCACCTGAGATTTACTCTCATCTTTGTCATTTTTTTTTTTTTTTTGCTATTTATTAGTGGGGAAAACAGGTATAACAATACTTTACATTTAAATTCTAATATTAACTTATATTTATTTCAACATTTTTTTCTAGTGTAGATGCCAGAAACCAGCTCCATCAGAAAGTGATTGGTATATATAGATCGCTTTGATTTGATAGTTGGTATCCATCAATGCTGCGGATAGAGAGGGTCTTATAATATTTAGTATAGTCATCACAAGTTGTTTTAGATCACTTGACCTACAGCCTTATTGAAATCCTTTCAATTTCAGGATTTTCCCTACTTGAGTATTATGAACGTGGTGATATTCTTCTGGTACAAGCGCTGTAATGCAAGTTCAATGAGGCCAACTGCTGTTCCAGAGTAAGAACTCAAAATTATCACCAAACCAAGGAAAATGATGCAGGAGAATCACCTTTAATTCTTGTCAATTGATGGGAGATATTGAGCTGTCAAGTCATACAGAGCACAGTATAGTCCCTCTTAGCCCCTCTTCCTCTTTTATTTATAGAGAATAATTTTCCACGCTTTCCAATTTCAGTTTTATGAGTAATTGTTTTATTTCTGCCTACCAAATCACTTACTATGGGTTTTACCTTCTTGTAAAGCATAGCTTAAAGCCACAGCCTAAAAGTTTCCTTTTAAAGGAAACTATAATGTCCCAATCTGCCTTTTTGGCTTTATATCATTTATAGACAAAATTAACAGGATCAAACCACAGCTTGAAGAATCGTGGCATTTTTAGCTAAGGAAATGTTCTTGATGAAAACCCAGATTTTATTAGTGATACTACAATTAAATAAGCCATTATCAACTTCCTACAGATCTCGTAAGAGCAGCTCTCTTTCATTCTGGAGCCCAAATTACGGAAGCAATCTTCATAAAGGCCACTTCCCCAGCTATAGCGCCTGCTGTGATATGATTCATGCCTTTTGTCTTCTGCTTAGAATTTGGGGATGTTTGTGAAGGGCTGTTATAAATACTGCATCTAATTCCTCTTTTCACAAGATGCTTTATTCACAAGAAAAAAAAAAAAAGAAAATCGCATCACGTACGTACATCATATCATTTCCATTCCCATTGCCATCTGGTGCTATTCTTGTTGCCTTTATACATCTCGAAAGGATGTGAGAGCAGTGTCAGGCAGACACTCTGGAGCACACGTTGCAGTGCTAGAATTGGTTGTTGAATGGCACACAGGCAGTTCTCTTACAGTGAATCTGTGAAAATGCACGTATGAAGGCAGGAAGTGGAATAATAAACGTTCAGGAGCAGGAGGAGAAATGCTGCCTCAGAATCCTACTTGCACACCATGCCCAACATGTGATCTTATAAAGAAACCCTGAAGGTGAGCAGTATAAATATCTCAGCACTTATTTTTAATTTCAGATTTTTATTTCCAATGGAGAAACAGCAATACCACCTGCACTGGCTGTTGATTTATCTTAAACTCTTACCTAAAAACATGGGTTGGATCTTTTGGCCATGGCAACATCTTTGGGACAACACGGTATATCAGGACACTGCTGCTTACAGTAAGATCCCTTCTCAAAAATAAAATAAAATAAATAAAATAAAATAAAAGGTTTTGCAAAGGCTGAGCAAAAGAAGATGAACAATCACTAACAGACCCACTGTGTTCGTCATTCCTGCTGCAGGTGAAGAGTGGCAGCAATGGTTGCATTCATATTCAAGCAGTCTATTTATGTGAACCATTATGCTAATGCGTGACAAAATTATCAGTTAGGAAATTCAGATGGGTTTCCAGGTTACAAAGCAGCTGTGGCCATGAGACAGGAGAAAGCGATGAATTTAGGAATCAGGGATTTATATTTTTTCTGTGCAAAACACTTCTTTGAAAAGCAAGAGAACTGGCCAGAGATTCAAACACAAAGTTGATCCTTTTAGAAATTATAACCAGATGCAGGTTGCACAACCAAAGGTGCCTCCACAATCTCATTTCTCTGTCCACCCTCAAGTCAATGATACCTTGACTTCTAGCAGCTACGGCAGAGCTGGACACGGGTGACAGGCACACAGTGAGCAGAAAGATCAATGGTTTGTGTTTGCTGCTTTCCACACCTGATTTGGGGCTCTGCAGCATCGATTTGGAAAGGCACCTCAGCAGTACTAGCCCACGTAGCCTAACAGCTCTGAGGAGTGGGTCTGGGTGGCCATAGACGGGGAGGAGGTGCATGGAAAAACACTCAGCATGTCCCATGTCCCATGTCCCACCACTCTCTGGTGGGAATAGTCACGAGAACAGCATTTGATTTGCCTTCTCCCAAGGAGTGAAGCTTGTTTAAACAAGAATGTTGAAACTTCAGGGCCCGCAGGTAAACAAGCCTCAGCAAAGAGCATCACGGTGTTTTTTTGGTTTAATGTGATTTTTTTCCCCCTCCAGGTGAATAAAGGATTAGATGGATTATTACACATCCTGTTTTGTGGTCTGGCATTAAGTCATTGATGGGATTTGTTTTTGCAAAGGGTGATTTTTAATTAGCTGAGTACAAATTAACCAAACTGCAAGAAACAAAACAAAATCTTCTTATTCATAGTTTGTGAGCCAAAGGCTGGGTTCTCATCTCACTATCTCAGTTTTCTTCCCTGAGACCTTGAAGAAGAACATGAAGTGCAACGACGCCCAGCTCTGCGGTTCCTCTATCTGCTGTGTCAGTCCTGATACACACATGTACTGCAAGAGAAACAAAGGCTGAATAATTCCAGGAAAACAAGAAGTAGCAAATGTGTCACAGGGAGCTGCACGACCTCTGATATCCTTAAAGCATCATTTGGTATTATCAACTACAAAGGTATTACAAACTCC
This sequence comes from Anas acuta, assembly GCF_963932015.1. Taxonomy (NCBI): domain Eukaryota; kingdom Metazoa; phylum Chordata; class Aves; order Anseriformes; family Anatidae; genus Anas; species Anas acuta. The sequence goes on from NC_088979.1 coordinate 22,117,080, forward strand.
AAATGAAAAATTCGTGTGATTAGCCAAACTTCAGGAAGTACTTCTGGAGAGCCCCCAGAGTTTGGGTTCTTCATTTGCAGACTCCTGTGATGAATGATTCAAGATTTGGAGTGCCATTCATACAGCAGCAGCGCATGCATCTTAGGGCAGAGTCTGTTACAGCGGTGAATGAAACACTTTCTGACAGCACTTGTTGCTCACCACAGATCATCAGGGGAGCACTGGCAACAGATTTACAGTGGAGTCCTGTTTCTAGAGTGCTAGAATTAGATTAATTGGTTTCCCAACTGCAAAACAAACTTTCCATTCATTAACACTGATGTGATTAGGAGCAGGGGCAATAAAGTCTGTCTAATCCACAGCAAACACATTTCCATCCCTGAAGCTGCCAGTAACAATTCCCCGTCAACCGGATAACATAATCTACATTGAAAACAAAACAAAACAAAACACAAAAACCACAACCCTGTTCCCAAATTCTCTTTATTCTGCAGGAGTTTCAGGGCTCGATACACACATTCTCTTTTTCCAAATGACTTTGAAGTATTACCCAGCACATTGTTCCAAATAGGGCAGGAAAACACAAAGCTCCCACTGGTAAAACAAAGAAGGTTGAATAAAGACTCTTGCTCTGAATCAGTTCTAAGAGTGACTTGAGTTATGAGGGGAAACGGAGAGGATTTCAGCTCGGGCAATGCAACACCGCCTCCCTGTGCTGCGCCGGCAGAGGATGCGCGGCTCAGGATGCACAGCTCCTCTGAAGCCCTGGCTGCCCTTTGGCGAGCACAAGCCCACCAGCACACTCAGTAAAAAGGGAACGGGACACTCTAGGTGACTGATGGGACTTTCCTAATGCGATTTATTATTTTTGCCGTTTTCCCATGCTGTTCTAAATATTCACACAGGTATTTCTAGGTCCTTGTGCTGGGCATAAGCTGGCAAACATCAGAGTGCTTAAATACCACCTCCCCTGGTGAAGAGGGGATTTCAGGGAGGGAAGAAATCCAAATTAAAAATCTCCCAGGGACAGTACAGGAGGGGGGTTCTTATTTTTTTCTAAACAAAGGACCATGAGGTCTGCTGGGAGATCACATGCACACACCAGCCTCCATGGTGCTGACACAGTTTTTGTGTACAAACAAAATGCTAGGCCACACAGGTTATTTCTTTTCCACCTTAAATAGCCGGTGTTATGTGTACTTTCATGCATCAGAATGCAAATCTGCATTTTAAATATATCTGTGCCTCCTCAATGCCCAAGCTGGGGGGCTGATGAGTACCCTCCTACACCAGCAGATTGCTGGAAGGGATTTTCACGCTCTGCAGCAGTGCAGTGGCTCCCCATGGGAGTTAGCTGCTTTGGGGAATTCGGGGCTTTCCTGGCCTCATGGCAGGCTGCCTAACTAACCACAACGATGTGTAACCACATGCCCTCATCTCCCAGGACAGCCCTGTCCTCCCCCACAGATCTTCCCAGAGATTAGAAGACACTGAACGTACTTTTGAGCCCAGCACTCACTGAAGTCCCTTTTTTAACAGGGTTTTCCATCCTCCTGTATTGTTTTGATGGGGCAGATTGGAAGATACCCCGTTCCAATATTCCAAATCTTACTTTTGACCTGCCTAGGCTGTAACAAGCAAATCCCGAGGTGTTCTTCCGAATCACATTTTCCAGGTTCAGCCCCAGCAGGAGAAGGATTTCTCCTCCTCTGACCACCACCACCCAGCCTGTGGGCGGCTGGCAGGCATCACTAAGCTTCACCCTGGTTTGCCAACTTGTTATTCTCTCAAACAGGTCCAACTTGTTTTGTAAGATAAGGATTATTCTTGTTGTTGTGATTTAATAAAAAAGCATTTACATTACTTTAACTATTTCCTATCTCTTCTATGACAAAATCAGTGCTCTCTAGTCACACAGATGCTTACCAACTGAAGGTTTTTCTCTTTTGCTGAAATGAGTGCTAGCCTAGTGCTAGAAGGCATCACTTTTACACATTTTGTGTTGGAGCCTGATATTTTGACCCTGAAAGTTTGAGTAAATGTCCCCTGACAGCCTCCAGTTTTCTTCTGATTTCACAGGCAGCTCTGAAGTGACATGCAAGAGGCAGTCCACTGCGTCTGGTCTTCCTTTGATGAGGCTGCTGGTTCCTTTGACCCAGTGGGATGCTATATTTTCCCTGGCAGCCAACAATGTAGCAGTCACGAATCAGTTTTGAAACCCTCCAGCATCAATTCAGAGATCGGGCTCAGTAAGCAGCAAAGGGTGCCATGGCGTTTGCAGAAATGCTTTCGGTGGCAGTGAGCAGCCTGGTAGCAAGCAAAGCTACAGATTGCATTTATGCCTTTTCCCTTTCCAAAAATGGAAATTTCTGTTCAAAAATCTTTAGTAGCTCATCACGCTTCATAAAGAAAAGAAGAAAAAAAGAGAAGCGATGGGCGGTTGTTTGGTCAGAAGCCATATGGAAAATGAGAATTGGGTCATCAAGACCTGAAGAGGCACCAGCAGCTGCCTCTGGTGTGCCAGATGCTGGAGACACTTCCAAGCCCTGGCCATTGAGAAGCATGCTGCTAAACGAGCAAGAGCCTTTCACAGCAATAGGGAAGCTGAATTCCATAGCAACCGCATTATATCTGATATGCTGGCATGGCACTATTTGGAGGAAAGCAGAAAAGCTGTGCATGGCTTGGAAACTTGCTCTTGACTACGGGAATGGGAAGCGAACAGATGCCATTGCAGTAAGATGCAGGATGCTGTGTCGCAGAATGGGAAAGAAGGCATTCGCATGCGAGGTTTTTCCTCTCCAGGATGGGGAATAAAGAAGGAATGATAAAGGTCTCCAAGAGTTTAGAGTCACCCGAGGAATCAATGAAGGGCTGGTGAATACCACCCATCATTCAGGCAGTCCCTGATGTCAAATCTAGTACTAGGAACTGAAAGGGGATAGAAATTTAGGGATGGGATGGGATACTTACAGTTGTTTTCACCTGAATATCTAGGCTGGAGATTGACAGAGAACATACATGGCTTCAGGATATTCTGGGCAGTATCTCTACAGGCATTTCCTTGCTTTAAGCATTTATCTAGGTGTCTACTTCTGGTCATTGTCAGAAAAACATAAATGGGCACTTGATCCGAGCTGATATGGCTTTTACATTCTCTAAGACTTGGCATACAGACAGCAGCTATTTTTATATATACATGTATATATATAAAAAAAAAGCCCAGAAATCTCCCATGGATGACTCTCTCCTGCCACGTTTCCTATCTGCCATTTCCTCCTGTTTCCGCTGAGCATCCTCACCGCAGACGTGCCTGCCCTCACCTGAACCCCAACCCGACGCAAGCTGTGTGGATCCAGGAGAGGAGCATCCCAGAGTTGTACCATTGCCATCAGTCATGAAAATTGCTTTCTCACAATTTCTTGTCAACCTCACACCAGAATTTCCATTCATTTGTTTCTCCAGCTTAGTATCTGCCCCATTTTCATGCGGTGAACTCATCTTTAAAGTGCATGCAGCCGGCTTGCAGTTTTTGCCGTAGCCTGTTGCTGGTTGGTTATTACAGACAGAAAGTCTGTAATGTTTTACTGGGAGCTTGATAACTGTATGCAGTTTGCTTGTGTCGTGTTCTCTCATCCGTTTATCAGCTGGAGGAAAGAGTTTTTACTGGTACAAAAAGTTTCATTTTCTGCGGTAGCTTGAAGCCTCATCCTTACTCAGGTTAGCAGAGGGACGTGTGGGCTGGGGCTGTGCATTGCCTGCGAAGTTTTCGCGTGTTTTTTGGGATTGTGTTGCCCCCTGCTGACCGGGGACAGCCTGGAGGAACAGCAGGGTCCCTGTGGGGTTCCTGGGGTGCCTGCGGGCTGCAGCTTTCATCAGGGACTGCTGCTGTGGCAGCAGCTGCAATCCCATCCTGAAGCCAGGTTTGTTCCTCGGGATTCCCCAATATATCGGCAAATGGAAGAGCATCCCCCCCGCACTGACGTCTGCACTTTAGTCGACATTTTATTGAAGTTTGGGTTTTAATTAGCAAGTTAAATGCCATTGGAAAGGCTTTAAAACAAGCTCCTTGTCATCTGGTGCCTCTCATCAGTCGGCATAAGAAAAGCACAATATGACATGCCGTGTGAAGGGAGGCTAGAATTTGACATTATTTCATACAAGAGCCAGTTTTCAAGGACAGAAGAATGAAATTACAGTTATTTGAGAATAGATGCAAGTCTGTGCAAAGAGAGAAAACCAGAAGGAAATGTGAAGCCAGAGGCGATTATGTACTCAGTGCATGAAGCACTCCAAACTCATTTTCAGAACTGAAAAAAAAAACACCAATACTGGGTTAAAATATGCTTTCTCCATCATTTCCCGAAAGTAGCAGTCCTGAACCCACATCCTTTCTCAGGAGGTGACCAAGAGGTGGCATTTATTAAAACACTATCAGGAGATTTGTGTCAGAAACAGAAAAATAAGCTTGCTCCTTGGCATGACAGGTTCCTATCTTAAACACGGGAGCTCACAGGAAAATTGCTTTGAATAGCCCTACCTAGATTTCAGCAAAATCTTGTTAGCAATGCTTATCTCCTATTTGTTGCCAGCTTTGAGACCTGCAATTGAAAAAGCACAGTTTAAGCTCGAGGCAGTATTTACTGTATTTATAAGAACTGAATGCAGAAAGCACGGGGATTGAATGGCGCTGGCGGACAATGCAACTTCCAGTAACAATACAGCAGGCACAGATGCCCTAGATCTGGCTTGCAATTTCAGCCTGGATCATAATCCTTTTTAAATCATCCAGACTCAGGACAGGCTGAGCTGAGCATATATGACCAATTTAGCAAGAGATCCAGCATCTCAGCCACACTGAGAGAAAGAAAATCCCTGCAGAAACAACTATTAGCTCAGAGGGTATTATTCTGTCTTTCAGCTGAATAAAGCCATACAGAAAAGCCCAACTTTTACAGATTTAAGTGTTTGGTTTTGTGCTCGAGTTAGGCTATGAAACAGTTTTTTGCTAATAAGTGCTATCTAAAAACTAAAGGCAAGTGCAGCTGCTCAGCCGTTTGATACCAGGATGGCTATGCAATTCCAGCTTAATAGCAACGTTATCTTTTCATACAAGATTTCACCTTTCGGTATATAATTTCATACCTGACTTCAAAAATGGAGAAACAAAGCTAAACGTAGCTCTGTACTGCTGCAGGCAATGGTGAATCGTACTTGGACAGGCAATAGCTGACTGATGCAGGGCAAGACCCTACTGCCACCAGGCTCAGTAGCTTTTTCAAGGGTGGGTTTTTTCCCTGTGAGCATCTGAAACAAGGGGGTGAGGCCTCCTATAATGAGTTTTATCATAGCTGCAGCTTGCAAAACAATCAAACTGTGTTCGATGCTACAGGCTTTTAATACATTTAATACAGAAAGAGGGGTTTCAGAGAACTGTTTTGGCTGGGGTAGCAGAGTAAGAGATGTGCTTGCGGAAAGATGAACTAACATCAGCATCACTTTAGTTAAATAAAATTATTTAAATATGACACAAGGATTCTCACTCTCTAGATGAATATTAACTCCTGTGTTAGTTGGTATTTGAAATGTGATTATCACTAATTGCCTGCACATTTTGGAATGACTTCTGGTTATGTCAATACAATGCATATTTTAGGGGGGAAGAGACATTTTCAGTTATCACTCATTAAGGACAAAGCAGATGTCAGTGCAGTTGGCATCTATACATACTGCTCATTTTTAAGAAGAACAGGATGGGCTTGCTCAAGTTTGTATAATTTCTAGCTCCAAGACCACTCAGGGTAAGAACTGATGCCAGCTCCTCTCATCTCCTGCTCCTGATTCGTATGTATATTTTAAAAAATGGATGCTCTCCTTACAGGAGACATTTCTCACCCTTGATGGAATTTTCCACAACTTCCCCACCACCACACACACACCCTGCTCCTGTGCTCAGTGCACTGTCCAGGTGCAGATCTCCTCCAGCTCCTACCTGCCCCAGTCAAGCTGCCTCAAGCTCCTCCAGGCCCCATGGCCTTTTGTGGGCACCTGGGCATCATCAGGGGTAGGTGGGCAGCAGCCTGGGCTGGAGAAGTGGTCGGTGGGAGAGCGCTGGTACCCAGAACCCCTGCTGTTCCCCTGGTCCGAATGTGTCCCTCCACCCCAAGCAGCTGGGACAGAGGGGCAGAGAGACAGTAATCCTAGTTTTTGAGGGGCTTAGAGCTAGCTTTGGTTAAATGCAGTACCCAGAATAAGAGGTCAAGTGCCAGGAATGAAAACGTGTCCACCTCTGAGGTTGGTGCAGCAAAACTTTGCAAAACCCAGGTGTGCTTAGTAACCAAGGAGGTAAAGAGATGAAGAGGGGGAGAAATATCCACTTCAGACCTCTGACCCTATCAGACTTATAGATATACATTATTTATAGAAGAGCAAGTGCATTATAGTTCTTTAAATATGGATTTTTTTTTCCATTGCTCCATTGCTTCTGTGTTCACTTAGCCTTGTTACAAAGCAAGGTCAAGTACAAAAGGTGATATCCTAAGGGAATGTCCATCGGGAAGGAGGTACCCAGTGGGCCCCCTGGGGAGATGCTCTGTAAGACGGGCTTGTCCCTTGAGCAGTTTTTCCCCTTCCCCTGGGACTGTCCCTCTTCTCTGCTGTGGAGGCTGATGGTGCTCCAGGACTGGGATAATCCCTGACAAATTCCAAAGAGGCTGAGAGAGTTGGGGCTGTTCAGCCTGGAGAAGAGAAGGCTCCAGGGAGACCTTACAGCAACCTTCTAGTACCTAAAGGGGCCTACAGGAAAGCTGGGGAGGGACTCTTTGTCAGGGAGTGCAGTGATAGGACACAAGTAAACAGTTTTAAACTAAAAGAGGGAAGATTTAGATTAGATATCCAGAGGAAATTCTTTACTATGAGGATGGTGAGGCCTTGGCACAGGTTGCCCAGAGAAGCTGTGGATGCCCCATCCCTGGAGGTGTTCAAACCTGGGTTGGATGGGGCTTTGGGCAACCTCATCTAGTGAGAAGTGCCCCTGCCTAGAGGGGGTGGAATTAGATTAACTTTAAAGTCCCTTTCAGCCCAACCCATTCTGTGTTTCGTGAGTCTATGAAACCACCAGGCACGCATCGACAGGTAGGCGGGGATTCAGCTAGCCCCAGCCACCCCCTCTTCAAAGTGAAGTCCCTGGTGGCAAGGAGGTAACCTCAGCATCCACAGGGAATTCTTGAACCTTGTGTTGTCTCTGCAGCCTGGTGAAGCCTTGCAGCAGTGGATAGCAAGTGGGGGAAGTACCTCAGACATTCCTTGAATTGTAAAGGTGGATCAGCTCTGGTCCCAGTTGCCGCTCTTTGGTGTTTGAGGCAGTGTGAGAGTCTAAACTCTGCCAGTAAAACACTGGGGTGTTACTGGGTGGTACCACAAACCCAGAGATGCTTGACAGATAAGAATATAAGAGGACAGCACAAAAGAACAGGCACAGGTTTTAATATAAACACTGTGTAAATAAAGGTCCTTGCAGTACAGCTCATAGCACAAGATCTCCCGTTGCTGCAGCATGAACTTTATCACAGATGGGCTCTTTTTTTTTTTTTTTCCCAGCTCCCTCTCTCTGTGGCTGCTGTGTGGAGCCACCCCCATGGCAAAGGTTGAAGCCAGCACATCACTGCTGCTCGCCCGACAGTTTCTGAAGCCCTCTTGCTGTCTTGGAGCTTGTCAGGGTCACTGACATGATTTTTCCTTCTTCTACTTCATTTGCTGAATTGCTCCCTGGTACAGCATCCCTGCCAGGCAGGAATGCTGTAATCCCCCCTGTCCAGCTCCACCAACCTTGTTATCCTGCATCCACACCTCCAGGATCTTGCAGAGTCTGTTCCCTTCCCTTTCCTGGCTCTGACTGTATGACTGTTGTTTTCCACCTGTTCCTGATCTGTGCGTGTGTCTTCACCCCTCAGATGTTTATTTCACACCGAGCTTTTCCTTACAAATTATCCATACCACAGGTGATGGCAGCTCTACTGTAAACCAGCTGCTGTTTTCTTCAGTGCTATAACCTAAACACATTCAAAGGAAATCTAGCTGACACCACGACAAAACAGGACCATCTCAGCTGCGTTTGTGGGTGTGCTTGGGTTTTCCTGCTCATCCTGCAGCAACATTCAGTGCCTCAGGAACTCAGATCATGGGTCTTGAAAGAGCTGTAAACTGCCTCCAGACTTACTTTGGCTAGCATGAAGACATGCCCCACTTCCCATCAAGAATGAGTTCCTGAAAAGTGTGAGATTTAGCCCTGAAATGGATAACAAAGCAATTTTCCCATCAGAATTAATGAGCAGAATACTCCTTGAGATGATCTTGGCTGCTCTGTCTGAGCGCCCAACCATGATCCGCCTTTCTGTCCTTCACACTCGATTGACCTGACTGATCTTGATTCAGCCGAGGAAGATGATGCTGAATGTGAGTGTTCAGAAAGAGGCACTGAAAACACTCACAGGAAAAGACTTGTGCTGGGTGTTCGTTCTCACAGATAAAGCAGCCAAGGCCTTTCTGAACTCTGAACTGCTCCAGAAAGCCTGTGTCCCCTCCAGGGAATGATCTGGAGGATCCTTCTTTTGCCTCTTCATCCTCTACATCATTATGCACCATCCCTATGTATTTAAGATGTATTTCTGAAGTCTCTGACACATCCTCCTCTATGTCATTAATTCTGATTGGCAAAACTGCTTCACTATCCACTGAACTCAGTCACTTCTCCTGCCAGGCTGAACACTTGACGTAAAATTTCCAAGAGTGTTGAGCTGCTTCTTTTTAATAGCCACATTTTCCTCCTCCTCTCCCTCATCCTCAGACAAATTAAGAGCTAGTCAAGCTGGTGGATGGAGAATGTGGTAGTGAGGATGGTGAACGGAGCAGGAGCCTGAATTATGGACTGTGGATCTCCAGAGAGATGGAGAGGATGATGGACAAAGGGATGCTGCTGGAGAACAGCTGTGTGTGTGCATGTCCCCAGCTTGACTTTAACACATTGTTAAGTTTAGGTCCAGGCCCTTTCTCCTATCCATGGTTTCTGAACAGAGATATATATGCTTTCTGTTGGTTGTACAGGACAACTCTTCTACACATGTCATTTACTTCTGAAGTGTGGGCTGTGGGTTTAATGCTCAGGCTGCGGTTTCACAACCATTGTCAGATGGAGAAGGAGCTGCTCAACCATCTCCAGCCCACTCCCTCCAGCCCCTTTCCTTGTTGGGCGCTCAGGGAGGAAGGAGAGCTGGCCTGGCTGGCTGCTAAGGCAGCTTTTCTGTGGGACCGGCTGCCTTCTAGCCCTAAAGCTGCATGATACACCTGAGATAAACAGCTCTGCCAGCTACAGCAGTTGGGAGAGAGGGGTGAGAGCTGAGAGAGCAGCAGCCCTGCAGCCCCCAGGTGAGTGCAGCAGGAGGGCAGGAGGTACTCCAGGCAGGCAGCAGCAGTTCCCCTGCGGCCCGTGGAGAGGCCCCTGGTGGAGCAGGCTGTCCCCCTGCAGCCCATGGGTCCCACATGGAGCAGATCTCCACGCTGCAGCCCCCCCATGGGTGGAGGAGCCCCCGGTGGAGCAGGTGGATGTGGCCTGGAGGAGGCTGCGGCCCATGGAGAGCCCCCGCAGGAGCAGGCCCTGGGCTGGAGCTGCAGCCCGTGGAGAGGAGCCCACGCAGGAGCAGGGGGTCTGGGGGGAGCTGCCCCCACCCGTGGGGACCCGTGCTGGAGCAGTTTGCTCCTGGGGGATGGACCCCGTGGGACGGAGCCGTGTGGGAGCAGTTCCTGAAGAGCTGCAGCCTGTGGGCAGCCCCCATAGGCTCAGTTCAGGAAGCACGGCATCCCGTGGGAGGGACCCCACGGGGAGCAGGGTCATGAATCAATGAATGTTCATAAAATGTATGGAGTCATATTGCTCAGACTATCACAGTATTTTCCTCCACTATAATGGTTCCTTACTAAAAATCAGAACAAAAATTGAAAGGACTGTGTATTTGTTACTTAAATTGAGCAGTCTTACTCATGATGATTAGAAATCACTCACATGAAAAGTCCCCTTAGTCTAAGTAAATGCATTCAATTTTATTTGTTCAGACAGGAGGTCGATGAGCAAGCTGCCATTTTTATCTGCCTGCAATTGCTCTTCTTCATGACTGGGATTCCTTGGCTCTCACGGGACGGATTTCTTCCATGGTGTCATTCACAAGAACTCACATCAAACTGCTTTATCATCTGTCTGCAGTGTTTTTGCTGCTGTTATCAAGCAGTAACACAGCTCAGAGAGGCAACTATTGTGATCCCAGAAGACTTTGAATTTACGGCTTAAAATAATCAGAGCCATTAAAAAAAAAAAGAGTATTTGCACTCATCCTCACCACTTGGTTGTATTCCACTCAAAAATGATCAGGTTATTGCTGTTTCTGTGCCTAATGCAATATGTTTTAGCAGGATATTCAGTCACTAGTAATTTCAGCATACAAGATATTCCTCCTCATTTTGAATCAAGGATCAATTGGCTTGATGGATGAAGCTGATATTTTTCTGGCCAGACTGTTTGCTTTACATGATAGATTTGCTCTGGCTGCAACATTTTATTTCTCATTAAATTAGTCAGCCAACATTCACAGATGAGGGATTCAACTGATTTAGCTGTAATTTATATAGAGCTCCAACTACATCTTTCCAGCACAGGTTGTGGGGGTTTGCGACGAGCCAGGTTCTCTCCTGTTGAAAAGAGCAACAGCCACAGTCCAAGCCAGCTCCTCAGTGTTTATTTTGATGCAGTATTTGTCCCACTTTAATTGTACTGATAACAGTTTAAGTATCATTCTCACCCCCCGTGTTGATGCAATGTATGTGTTTACAGCTATTCAAGACCAGAAGATGCTTAAGTCAATATCAGATGGCTTCATTCCAACACAAGAAAGTCAGCACTTGAGTTTTAGCTGGTGAAGTTTAAAGTGACATTTAAACAAAACCAGCTGGCCCCAGGAGCCACACCAGGTCCTTGCCCTGTTTGTAGCATGCTCTGCTTGGCACCCCCCTGCTCACTCACCATTTTCTTTACACTTGCCTTTGGCAGTGCTCCTGCTCCTGGGGAGGCATCCCAGGAGATGCTCTGTGCACCCTCCCTCATGCAGATCTGAGATGCATCTTCCCTGGTGCAGCAACCTTTGAAAAGTCTTCCGGGACTAATAGCCTTAATATGATGCTGCAGCTTGACCTAAGCATGTGTGGAGGCTATCTATCTATCTATCTATCTATCTATCTATCTATCTATCTTTTTTTTTTTTTTTTTTTTTTTTTTTACTTGTGTTGCTCACCAGAACTCTGCAAAGCTGAACTCTCTCATTCCTCTCACTTATTTCTGCAGAGAAATAAGCCTTGTGCAGCTTTCTGGCACCACCAGCTCTGTATTTACTACTAAGTAAACACAGCCAGGAGCCGCTCTCTGATCCCGAGGCCAAATGACACAGACTGGCGATATCCATGCTACACATCCCTTGATCCTGCTCTCCAATCTGGTGCCCTTGTGGCCCTAAGACAATGTTATTAATATGAAGATGCTTTTTTTTTTTTTTTTTTTTTTTTTTTTTTTAATTTATGCTGTCTAAACTAATAGCTGTGCTTCAGCCCACAGGCATAGTGCTTTATTGCATGAAGCAGAGTATATATCACAGGCATTGGGGTGCTTGTTTGAACATGAGGGATGAAGCCTGGGTGCCTCCACTGTGCCTCCGACCCATGCCCTTATGACAAGGGAAGGAAGGCTTGGGGGGCCCATCGTGGCCATGACATGTGGCCTCCCAGCCCCATCAGGGTCACATCCAGCCCTGATCACACTCTGCTTGCTCACAAGCTGTTCTGGGCCATGGGTTCCTCGCTGTTTTATTTGCAGGTCTATGTGTGAGGCTATTCTGCCACCTCTCTGCAGCTGCAGCAGCTTGCTCTAAAACACACTGACAGTGGTTGTGGCTTGAAACAGCGCTGGAAAGTGCTCTGCCCCGTTTGTTAAAGTCACCCGCTGCTTCTCATCACTTTATTTTACACTTCACAGTGTAATCAATGTATTTTTGTTTGTTGGAGTGGTGAAATATTTCACTGTTTATTTGTATGGGCTAAAATCTCTCTCTCAAATGCTTAAGAAAAACAAGTTTAGGTGAATTATCTCCAGCAGATAATTTCACCTCTGCATAGAATCTAAAAATAAAGTGGAGCCCACATTCTGCAGATAAGTAGCTTTTAATTAGGTGTGATAATGGCATGAATTATCTTTTAGACTGCGGTAGCTCTGCGATCAGAAGTCAAGCACTTGGTGTGATAATTGTTTGCTAAAATGTTCTTTTGAGGAGAGAAACTCAATGCCAGCACGGATTTGTTTTTTTTCATATAACAGATCTTGGCAGTCTGATTAATATCTTGCATGAATTTGGGCTTCCACAATTATGACACTGTTTTAATATAGCCAGTGGGTCCTTTCAGGCTCTAGTGTAAAATGAGGGCAGTGAAAGGCTGCCTCCCATGTAAGCTCCTGACTTCAGGAGTCTCCTGGCAATGCCTTTGGACATGACAAGCGTTGTTGCTGCTTCCTGAAAGTCAGTGGCTGAAGTGCTTGGGGGTACAAGGTGGCTGGGCTGGAGAAAACAAGAGGGAAACATCAACAGCAAGATTTCTCCATCCCTAACCCCCCACAGCTAAAGCTGCCAGAGCCTGTCTCATCAGGGTCCTCCTTCGTGCCGGCCAGAGGGATGCTCTCAGCCACTTCACCAGCTGAGATGCTTCATCTCCATTGTCTTTATAGTTCAAGAGTATCATTTAGTCCACAAGGTGGTGGTGGTGGGGATGAGGGTGGGAAATACAGCTAATTTTTTTTTCAGCAGGGAAGAACAAACTCTAAACGAAGGTCCTTTAAGGATAGGAGACAGACTGATGGTGCCACAGGGATGTACTTGGCACTTTAAACTGCAGACAGATGCAAGCACAGCGTGTTTGAGCACAGGCAGAAATAAGGAAGCTATCGCATTCCTGGGAAATAAGGATACACCCTGTGATACGACTGCCCTGCCACATGAGACCATAACATCAGCCTGATCAGGTGGGCACCGGGCAAGGGATATTTTTCGGGGATGCTCACTGTACTGGATCCCAGCTGCCAAAGGGCTAGGTTTGATTTGGGATGCAGACCACGGATATTCCTGCCCAGGTCTCCCCAGTCTTCCAGTTACATGTAATTTCACGCCTCTGAATGCATATCCTGAAGTCCTGGCTCTTCTCCTGGTGTCTCCAAGAGCCATCGTGGGGGCTCCTAGGCAGAAGAAGGCCATGTGGCATCTGGCTGGCATCCTCTTCCTGAGTAGCTCTGCGTGCATTTGCCCGGAGGACTTCATAAAAATTAATTGAGTCGCCCAGCATTAGACACAGATCATAAAGCTCCCATCTGATCTCGTGCCTGCTGCTGATTTTAACAGCCGATGGAGGCAATGAGCGCTAGCTCATCAAGAATACCACAATACTCACCGAGATAGCTGTAACACGGTGCAGATAAGGCTTTAAACATACAACAAAGAGACCCTGCCTGCACCATGAAGCTTGCTCCCCTAACAGGAGTAAAACCCCGGGGCAAGAATTTAAACATGGCAAAAGTGATGGGGATTACTGTTCGAGTTGCGAATTTCACTGAAAAGCAAATTTGTGCCTCCACTTAGTTTTATATTTTATTGTTTGTTTTGAAGTGAAAGAGAAAGGGAGAACCGGAGAGCAGCCAGACAAGGCGTGGAAAAGCTTTGCCATGGACAAGCCCCATTTCTGCCCGATAACATTTCTGCCCACATCGTGCCTTCCCCAGCAGATGCCGACCTGTACCTGGGTTCCAGACCCGAGGTGACAGCACACAGAGGCTGGTTTTCCCTGGAAAGCATGGAAAGTGAGAGCCCAAGATCCCCACTGAATAATCTGCTATGAACCATTTATGTGTTACAGAGCCTTAATTTCATAGAATCATGGAATCACGGAATGGATTGGGTTGGAAGGGACCTTAAAGCCCACCCAGTCCCACTCCCCTGCCATGGGCAGGGACACCTCCCACCACACCAGGTTGCCCAAAGCCCCATCCAGCCTGGCCTTGAGCACCTCCAGGGATGGGGCACCCACAGCTTCTCTGGGCAGCCTGTGCCAGGGCCTCACCACCCTCTGAGGGAAGAATTTCTTCCTAATATCTAATCTAAACCTCCCTCTTTTACTTTAGAGCCGTTCTCCATGTCCTATCACTACATGCCCGATAAATACCCTCCCCAATTTTTCCTGTATCCCCCCTGCACATATAATTTTCACGCGCAGCTCCCACCACCACCCCGCTCCCCACACATCCCCGCTAACTTTCCACCTTATCCACCCCCCCTTTTCCACCCCGACGCCCTCCCCTCACCTTGCGGGCTCCCCTTTTTGGGGACCGGCTCCTCCTTTCTGCTTCGAGCATCCCGGGGCCCGAAGCGGGGCGCGTTTCCCACGGCCCCCCCCCCAATGCTCGGGGCGCGGGGGCGGCGCGGGGGGAGCCTCGGGCCGCGGGGGGGCGCTGCGGCTCGGCTCGGCTCGGCTCGGAGGCTGCGCCCCCCGCCGCTATATAAAGGAGGCCGGCGGCGGCCCCCGCTCCGTCCTGCCGGCAGGAGGAGGAGGAGGAGGAGGAGGTAGAAACGGAGGCAGGTGAGAGCCCAGCATCGCTGCCCCACGCGGGGCAGCGCCACGGGAGTGCGTGGGGTTTGCCCTCTGTCCCTGCCACGCATCCCTGTGGGATGGGGGGACTGGGGATGGGATGGGGAGGTTGGGTGGAAAAATCCGCCGGGGATGCGCAGCGGTCCCCGAGCTGTGCTCCGAGGGGATATCGGGTGCGTGGGAGCCTCTCCGTGGGGTGGGAGAGCAGGGAAGGAGGAAGCCCTGCTGGCTGGGGTGGGCGGTGTGCGGTGTCGGGTCCGCTCCTGCGAAAGTTTGGAGGATGCTGAGAAGCGGGGCGCCGCGTCATGGGGGCCTCCGGGCTCTGGGTGCGAAAGGGGCAGGGGGAGAGCATCCCGCTGGGCGCGGCCCCAGCCCGGTGACCCTTCCGAGGAGGTGCACCTCGATTTTCCTCGCTGCTGAAAGGCAAATAAAGCCTCTACCGTGAGTTATGAACCAGTGTTTCCCCTCGGCGCGAGGGGAAAAAGCAAAAATGTGGAGGGCAGGGTGATGGGTGCAGCTCTCCCTACTCATAAGCACCTCTTCTTGAAGAGCTGTTCATCCAGGCTGGCAATTTCCAACTCTGCTTAGGCTGCTCCCTTTCCCCTCCCTACTAGCGAGCAGCTGAGCCTGGTTGCTCCGAGCATGAAAAGAGCCTGGCCATTCATCACTGCATGCAACTTCAAAGATCAAAACCCTAATAAATACTTCCCAACAAGTCAAGCGCTGGAAATATTTGCGGGTATTCAGGTAGCGGTAGCACAATAATTAAATGTCAAGTGTTTGCACGCAGGTTGTAACTTCGCGGTGGATGGCTGCGTGAAGGAAGCACTTGGCAGCAGTTGAGCTGGATGTAATGTGATGCAGAAATGCCTTGCTCTGGGTTGATTTCCTACAGAATTATTATATTCTCTGTATGTTCTGTGTAGTGTTTGTGGGTATCACTGTTTCTCACCCCCTGTTTGAAGCAGGGGTGTGGGCTTTTCCATATCCCCTGCTCTGTGAACTCTTAGCCGGTCTGTTGTTTTCCAATGCCATTAAATATACCCGATTGCTTGTCTCCTTCCATCTCTGCAATCTGCTGGGGAGAGCAGCACAGCCTGTGCTGCAGGAGTGTGGTAGCAGCGAGCTACGTGTGTGAAGATGGAGATTAACTTCTCACTCTTGCTTTATTTATCAGCGCCTTAATTCCAGCAGAATAGAGCTGCAGCACAATGTACAAAAGGGGGATTTTGTAAGTGAGCCTTTCAGCAATGTATTGTCAGTTTGGAAATCACCGCATGAGACTGGGGGGGCTGAGGAAAGCTTTGCAAGGCTGTGTCCATGTGGCTCATTTGAAGTAACTTTTGATATGATACCAGGTCCTTCCATATGTTCATCTTTTAAGGACAGAAATTGGTATTTGGCTACTGATCTAACAAATGACAGGCAGAGGTTTGGGTCTGATAGAAAAACTACTTGCCTTTTCAGCAGTGTCTCCTATGGTAAAGTTCTGTAAGGTGTTGTCTGTAGTGATAGTGACTGTATGAAGAAAGTAGCTTAACACTTCTGGGCCACATCTCTGGAGTGTCTATTTCTATGCCAAATACATCAGGATATAGCAAGCAATGCTAGATACTTAATGAGATAAAGGAGGCAAGAATTAGCAGTACAGATATTGCAGAACTGCTGTTCTCCACATCTGTAAAGCACAGCAGCACATCAGAGGCTGGGCAGGGAATTCAGTATCCAGTAAGAAATAGTAATAAGCAAGAACTTTTATTCATAAGTAAAACTTTAGCTTCTTTATTTCCTAAACTCCTGAAGGAGTCACCAGAAATCAGTGTAGGACAGAACTGCAGACCAAACTGCAGGCTCCAAAAATGTGTTTTCTGGAGAGTCACACATTGGTAGATAACATGAAGCACAATAGACTAGTACAGTGGTTTAATATTTGATTGAGCACTCTGGAGGAGGAAAAATAAAGCATAATAATGGACATGTCACTAAAGATGCTGAAATGTCAGCAACAAGTGGTACAATAGGAGGTACGCTGGCTGGATGCTGAGGTTTGCTAACAAGAATCAGAATATCTGCGTTGGAAAGGGTCCACAAGGATTGTTGAGTCCAACTCCTAAGACTACTGAAACATGTCAGATTTAGCAAATGCTTTCCCAACAAAAGGACTGTGCATTAGCATGTTATTTATAATCATGCTGGCCTTGTTTAAATGCAACTCTTACAGAAAATTCTGCAGTCAGCTTTGTTGAGGAGGTCGTAAGTAGTTGCAAGTGGAAAGTAGCAAGCAGCAAAGCTTAGGTGCATGATGATTTTGCAATAGCAAGCTCCTTACAGACTCAAACCTATTGGAACAGTCTTCAGGAAAGTAATTCAGATGGATTTTTGTAACTTATTCCAGCACTATCTTACATTGGCTGGGTATACTTTTGATGCTTTGCTCTCCAGAAGCCTAATTTGTTCTGCCCATTGCAATTAGCAAGGCTGTTATCTGATGATCTGGATTCCAGGGTGAGGAACTGATTTATGTCAATTAAAGATCTGTTAGTCCATTGTGCTAGAGAATCAGATTACCATTGTGCAGCTGAAAGGTATGTCTGAAAAACATTGAAGACCTCTAAAAAGTACAAAGACTTCCTTGATACAAGGAAGGGCTGCCTGTAAGGCTTTATTTAAGCAGTCGTCATAGTAATTTATTGGAAGAATTGTTATTGCAATTAAGTGGCTATAAAGCTGGCAGTTTGTCAAAGCTTCTGGGCCTGCGAACCTTCACATTTCAGGGCAGGAACTGGCTTTTGGTAGAGATGAAGTTATTCTGCTCTTGTGGGCTGATGTTTAAAGGTGCTCTACAGTGTAGAAAGTGACCTCTGTAGCACCCTGGCTGGAAGATAAGCAGATCTAAGTTCCTCTGTAATTATGTTAAAGTGAGTTTAAGACTGCCCTTAGCTTCCTCTCCAGAAATAGGGAGCATGCTGGCCCACTCTTGCAGGGCATTTGGGAACTGCATGGAGAAGCCCACTTTGTTCCAGCAGAGTCATCTGTATCAAAACTCTGCAAATGAGTTAATCCTTCGAAGCATCTGGTGCAGCAGCAGTTCCCAGGCTTTGCTGGTAGTGACATCACATGCAGATTAGTGATTTTATGCAAGCCCTAAAACTAGCAAGAGCATCAGTTGCAAAATTCCTTGGATTCCACTCCCAGTCTGCGATCGTGACCCTTTATTGAGCTGGTGGTGTGCTGTACAGGTTGCTGCTCCTTGTGTGAGCCTTCAGGCTGTTCTACCCAGAGATAAACTTTGAGGCAGCTATTGCATTGGATGCAGGGCTGGAAGAAAGGCATAACTTGGGCTCTTTCTCTGCACAGCTGTGAGTATCACTTCAGCAAGCACTTACAGGAGAATGACTTCCCTTTGAAATCATAGCTTAAAAGTAAACAAGCATCCAAAACACATGCTGGGCTAATTAGTTTCTCTATTAAGTTTTGCTTTTGGATTTTAACTGTTTGATAGCTTATCCTAAATGAGTTGGCTTCTGTGGTTATTATCCCTCCAGGCAGCTCTAAGTTATGGCAAAATACTAAGGCTGCCAAGAAGCCAACCTGGCAGGATAGCTGAACAAAGATGCTCTAGTAGTGCTGGATGATGAACAGAGATGCTCCAGCCCTCTGGCATGTGTTGTCTCTGCCAAGCTTTGCACGGGGCATGTGGAACAACCCTTTAAGCCACCTGAGATTTGCTTGCAGTCCTCATAATAATTCTGAAGCTTATACTATTAGCAAATTTCAGAGGGACTGGATGACTCCTGAGTAGTGTACTTCTGTGCTACAGGGCGCGTTGATGTTATTCAATAAGAGTTAGATTGATGGGGGAAAAAATAAAGCTTTGTATTCAACATTTCTGAGTCTGATGTAATTTGTTCATGCCAGAATGCCAGGAGGAATCGTGGCATGCTGTGCACAGGGAAAGCTGGCAGGATGCTGTGCTCAGAAGACATTCACAAGTAAATCGCAGTCAAGTACACCCGGCAGAGCTGTGCTCTTGGAATGAATGTGTTTGTTCTGGTGTAGCAGCCTGCTGGGATCTGAGGTTCTTCTCTTGCCGTTACGATGAAAAGGCTGCTTAGCTGTTGGTGCAATGTGATAGAGGGAGGCTTTAAAAAAGGGAACAGTAGTCAAATAATCTACCTGAGCCTCGGTGAACTCAAACTGCTGCATGCACAAGGCAGGGGATGTTACAGGAACAGGAGCTGGTAGCTAGGACAGCGTTGCTTTGTCCACACTGCAAAGTTCAGGTCCAGGTCCTCTGCCTTTATTCATGTGAGTAATCCTTTAATGTCAGCGGAGCCAGCCAGCCACTGATACTGAAGAAATGAAAGCCCTGAGGCTTAGGTCAGAAGACACAGAGCTTTGTGCTCCCCCGAGGACCTGGTGGGAACATGGGCAAATGTTGCTTTATTTCACCTTCTGGATCTTGATGCCTCAGGTGATGTGCGAGCTGAGTCGCTGTGAGCTGCAGCAGCTTTCAGGTTAACCTGGTGCAGGCAGAAAACACCACGGCACATTCATTTTTAGCTGCTCAGCAGTTTTAGAATCAAATCTCTGAAAAGCTGCCTGGTTTGATTGTTCCTGTTACATAACAGCAGTATCTTTGGGATTTGAGAGGAGCCGGGAGCAACATGTCTCTTGCATAAATCCCAGCAGCTGTGGTGATCTGCCCTGACCCTTGGTGGCCAGGAATGGCCTGAATGGGGCTGAGCCCCTGGGGTGGAGCTGAATCAGCCTTTACCCCCCCCATTTCCAGCTGGAAGCAGTTAATTGTGTGATTTTTGGCACCTTTGTTTGCTCCTGAGCTTGATTTAAAAAAAAAAAAGACTGAAGGTTAGGTCAGACCCTTGATTAAAGGCTGCTGGAGAAGGTCTTCCTGAGGATTTTTGTCTTGTGGGGCAGTGCCACATCCTGTTTCCCATGGGGAAATGCTGGCTCACTTGGGGGTTGTTTTGTGGCAGAAGCTGCAGTCAGGCACAAATCTGAAATTCAGGGGTCTCTGATGTTCCCCTGACTCCAGTGAGGTGGCAGGATCTCCTTCCTGCCCTGTGTTTGTGTGCTGGATGTGAAGGTGGTGGACCAGCAAGTGAGCTCATGGAGCTGGAGGGGAGCTGCAGTGAGAAGTCAGCTCCATGTGGCTTGGTGTCCCTGAAGCAGGTCTGAGCCTTCACTTGACCCTATTTCCTGATCTGTTGTCTTGGTTAAAGTGGGTAAAACAGCATGGAAAAGCATCTAACCCCCTAGACTTGCCCTAAGGGTACATGTGCCTCTTCACCTCTGGTGCAGGCTGCACCTCCTGGCTTTTCCATGGGAGAGCTCTGCTCTGAGAGTGCTGGCAGCCCCTGGTGTAATTAGGAGCATTTGAAGAATGGTGCAATAAAAAGCAATGTTAGGGGGTTGTTTAGGGGAAGGATTGAGGTAACCATGCACAAAGACCTATCTAATTAAAACTGCAGGAAGATAGAGATGGTGGCTAATGAGGCTGAACGTGCAACTTAATTTAACGGAGTTATTTGCAAAGAAGCAACCTGCCTTGTTGGGGAATGGAAGGGGAGGAATAGAACATACCTAATATTTGTTGCTGAAGTATAAATTTCATTGTAATTAGTGCAAATTTTTCTGCAGGCTTCTTTGGATTTGTGATTTTACCACATTTCTATGAAATGTATCAAGAATGGTAACCAAAAATTGCATGTGAATAAAACATTTAAAGACTACTATTTAATTAAATCTTACCTTAAATCCCATCTGTATTTTCATCTTCTAGTATCTAAGTTTTCATCCAACTTTTCTCCACCTGCTTCGAAACCCAAAGAAGAAATTGTCTTATGACTTGAGCTTAGGGATATGGTTTAGTGGGGACTGTTAGCGTTAGGTCAGAGGTTGGACTCGATGATCTTGAGGTCTCTTCCAACCTAGAAATTCTGTGATTCTGTGACTTCAGTTTTAACTCAGCTGTCCTTTCTCCTCTGCCCTGTCATACAGGTCTCTTCTGTTGTCCATCTGCTCTGCTTGTCCTACAGTCACATCCCTCTGTATGGTCTCTCTTGCACTTTTGACTTTAACTCCTCACTCTAATCTCTCCTTTTCTCTTATACAAATACATGTCAATGAACTAATGACAAAAAGGATGGCAAAGCTTTTTAATACATGGTCTGATCGGTCCTACTTGAAAGATTCTCATCTAGTTTCACTGAGGTTCTTGGCAGTTTGACTTTGGCATCTTTTACGACTTGTAAAAGTACATCTCAAGACCTCTTATCACATCTCAGGACTGGCTTTCTTTCCTTCTCTGGCTTGAGCTGTCATCTCTGGTACCATAACCACCATTATGTGATGTTTGTTTCTTGTGACTGCGATCATCTCTCGACTTACGTATTTTCTGGATGATCTTTCTAGCTCTGGTTTCTCCTCTTTCCCTCCCTACTCTTCCTGGATGATCTCATCAGAAACAAATTCAGCTAAATCTCCCTGAATTAGCAATGCATTGCTCTTATTCCATCAAAATGTGGCATGTGATCAGGGGACTGAATAGCACAAAGTCCCTTAAATACTGATCTTTGTAAATATGTCAAAACCTGACTAAGCTTAATCTGTGCTTCCCCTTCAGTTTGTGCACCTAAACTTCACTTAAGAGCATTGACTGGCATTAAAGGTCTTACAGAGGAAGAGGAACAGAAAACATGGTGTTTATTTCAAAGCTTTGCATTTTCCTCTTTTTCCAGGGTAGGTGCACTGCTTCATTTGAGTTACTTTTAACTAGGATCAACTCATCTGTGAGTTCATGACAGGAAATTGAGACAGGACAGCAATCAGAAGTGCAGGATGTTTGATCTTTAGCAGAGTGTTTACAAAAGGTTTGATGGTGTTTGCCCTTGTTACCTACTCTAATTCTAACGAGCCTTTTGTTTGTTTTTTTAAAGGTTTCCACCCTGGGACTGTCTTCTAGGGTAAACTATCACCAATGGAAGTAAAATTTGTTTTTCCAGCATTCTGGGTAAGTGTCGTCTGTTTTTGTCTGATTTAATCTTATAAATGTTTGCCACAAGAGAGCTCTTTTTGCAAGTGGTCTTTGATTTTTGTATTAGTGTTATTCTGTCCAACAAAAAGAAAACGCCCTCCAACAATTTTATAAGCCATGTAGATAAAGGTGACTTCAAAGTGAACCATGAGGCTCTTGTACTGGGGGAATTATCAAATGTAAATAGACGTCTTCCCTAATGATTTTGAATTTTGCCTGGTATGTATAATGTATATTGGAAAATGTGCTATGCTAGTTTAGACTCATATCTAAACTGAATCTTGTTACTTCCTTTGTGTAGTTCTTTGGACTGTCAAGAGTTGTTTTTTAAAGATATGACAATATTTGAAGCTGGTCTTTTGTGCTTGGGACAGTAGGGAAGGTGTAATTCTGCAGTCTGGGAGATGACTGTGGATCCTAGTAAAGTCATGTTGTGGTGACATGAAGTTGTGCTTGGTAGTTGTGAGCAATAATGGTGCTTGCTGAAGCCTCTGGAAGGTCAGCAATGATGTCATACCTGTAAAACAAACAAACAAAAAAAAAACCCTTGTGTGTTAGTAGGGCGAGACAATCTGGTGGATGACTTTGAAGGGCTTGGTCAAATTTGTGTGCTATGTCATTCCTACCACAGTGGCTTGTACAGCAGGACAAGAAAAATCAACTGTCCACATAACTGCGTGGCTTTCTGGGTATGCATCTCCTGCAGGCAGGTCTGATCCTGTCCCTGGAGCAGGGAGAAAAAAAAACTGGCCTGGCTGGAGTAAATCTGGAGACCTGGAAAAAACATTGCTCTGTCCTTTGGGGAGACTTGCTCCTGGTCTGGCCTGGAGCTCCTGCCAGAACTGGGAAACAGCCAGGACCCCAGAGAAACCTGTGGGAATGTCTCTAGCCTGCAGCATGGTGAGGAATCACTCAAGGGTGATGACTCTGATTTCTTTCCTCAGCTTGATACCACACAAGCAAAAACCACAAATCCAGGTTATTACCAAGGGCATTCTGTGATCCCACTCGATTTAGGAAATGCTATCGTGTCCATCTTCTTCCCCAGCCCAGGCTACAGACACAATAAGGACTAGTAGGGCTTGGAAAGGTGAAGCAGACATCAGGCTCAATCACAGCATGATCCTGGCTTCCAAGGGGTTCTTCAACTGGACAGATGCACGAGACAGCACTACATCATGTGTTAGATAGCACATGTATCAGATAGGAAATGTATGGTTGCAGGAGTCTGGAGAGGAATAACCCACCCCTTACCCAAGCTGAAAGCTGCTTCTCTGGCAAGTCATGCTCACTCAGACGTGCATTTGGCTGAGGAAATAGGTGGTTGGGTTGGGTGTAACTGTCTCTGAGTGGCATGTGCATCTTGGGTACAATCCCACAGCAGTCAGGCATCTAAACATGCAATGGGAGAAACACCTGCTGGGCTTACAGGTGGCACATGATGTTCCTGCACTGTTGCCTGACACAAAAGGACGAAAGGATGTGCATTTCTTTGAGGACACTTGCAAAACTTCGTAGTAAGGGATGCACAAAAATTCACATCACTGCCTCTTATGAATTACCCATGCACAAATTATTTCATTTTTACAAGCAGATAACTGTTTTTGCCTTCTCACTAGTGGGGTTGTAAGCCTTTTAACTCCAGCAGTGAAGTTAAAGCTGTACAACTCCTGTGCCTAGGGAGAGCTGCGGCTGAGACCCATGCCCAGCTCTCACTGCCACTAACTGGATGAAGTCCAAGGTTGGACCCTGGTTTGGAATTTGGCTATGGAGCCAAAAAGCGCAAGTAACCTGAAGTGAGGAATACATATGAGCCCTGTTGAGTATTCTTAATTCTCTGTGACTGTGGATTTCCTAGTTTGAGGACTCCAGTGTTCGGATGACAATTATGAAAGACTATATTACTATATGAAGCAGGAATTGTCCAGTGATTCAGTATTGTTTAATCTTTAAATAAGATAAAAAGAGCAGAGCAAGTAATTTCTATGTAGGTATCTCAAAAATGTCCCATTGAAGTGTTCCTTTGCCTTAAGTATGTTTCATCAGCAGGTGTTGAGTCCTTGTTTTTACTAATGTGTCCTCTTCCTTTTCTGAGCTGACGTGTCTACTGTAGTCAAAGTAAGACTTTAAATAAGAATAAAGCTTCCTGGCCAGTTTCAAACTCCTCTATTCTCTTCTTTCAAAGAGGACCCAGTGTTGTGTGTTTGGAGATAATGTGCCTTTCACTTTCCTCATACTGATCTCAGAGCTTTGCGTGTGAAGATAGTGGGTATACAAAAGCATAACCCTGCTCAAGAGATCTGTATGAGCTTACAGTGCATTGCCCTCATGCCTGTACTCGATGGGAGGTATCCTGACAGCACTGCAATGCTGTTCTCATAGGAAACTATTTTCAATAATGCCAAGGAGTTGCTTGAAGTGGTCTGCATGGGAAGTTGTGGATCAGAGAGTTGATGCTATACATCTGTATTTACACAAACAGCTAGTGAAATGCCTCTAATAGTTTTGTAGCTGCTTTCAGCTATAAGCAGAAACTCAGGAAAGCAACTTAACAATATTTTAAGTCATCCAGTAATTTAACATGGGATTACCATTGAAATCTCATAGAAATACTCAAGACATCCTATACTGTATCGGATGGATTAAGCATGATTCACTTATTGCTTTAAATTCCAGGGGGATTATTAATGTCTGGGTCATTGTTTCCTAGACTTACAAATTTAAAGGCCAGAGGGGACCACGTGAATAAGTTTTTTCTGCCTGCTCTGCACAGGTCAAAGAAATACAGGGTATATCAGTTGTCCTTTAATTCCTTTGTTCAGCATATCTTCCTGAAGGAGATCAAGGCCTTGATTTAAAGGGTGTCAGTGGTAACGAATCTGCCATGTCACAGGTAAATTGTTAAAATAAATAATGAGCCTTGCTCTTGGAGGCAGTCTGTAGCTCTCTTCAGCTTCCAAATGTTGTACCTCAATTGTTTTTTCTACCTGGACTGACAAGATATCTGTTATCTGAGATGCTGATTCTCCAATTAGCCACCTCTAAAACTCGTTATGTAGTAGCTGTGTGGAGGTATGGTGGATCTGTTGAATTCAGGGCTTTATGTATTGCATGACTTTAAATTGATGTATGATGTGAAATTAGGAGTAGTAATATGTCATGTCAGCACACTGCACTGCCATTATCAAATGATGATGTAACTGCATACAAATGATCAGATTTACATGACCAGACCTATTTTCCATACAGCTGTGCTGATTGGCGTTAATTGTGCCTCTGTCTTTCAATGCCTTATTGATTGTGTCCCATGATAACCTTTCCCTGATGCTGCTTACTGCTGATGTCAGTCGAACAGTTCGATAGCAGCTTAGGTTATCCCACTTAACCCTTTTCAATACCGCATCAATTTCAACTCTCTGCAGTCATGTTTAACAGCAGTCATTGCATCATGAAACTTATTGGCACGTCTGCCCTGTGGTAGTGAATTCATGTTTTTAATTGAGGGGCTATTTAAAGCTCTCCAATTACTGATGGCATGGGAGGTATGTCATTATCACTGAGATTTGAATAGAGCATCCTGCATCTTGCTGAAAACAGAGTAGAAGCAGTTGTCAAGTACATTTGTTTTTTCCTGATTTTTTTATAGTCTGGAATGACTAGTTATTGAAGCCATAGCTTGGAATGTACTTACTCTTGTTACGTTTAGGGTGGTGCTCCTATTGTTATAAACCTTACCAGGCTTCTGTTTTTTTTTCACTTCCATCATTCGTGTACATTTCTGCAATGTTAATTTGTATTCATTGTTATCAGTGTCTTTTCCCCATCTGTTATGTACTGTGGGTTTGTTTTACAGTTTTTTTTGCTGCTGCTGTCACTTTCCTTAGCTATAATTCTTTAACCAAAAAAAGCTTTTATGGCTGTAGCACAGTGATTTTTTTGGCATGTAATAAAGTATCCCTAGATAAATGGTTCACCTGTATCCGGTAGGAGTCAATATAACATTAGCTGGAGCTGACTTCTTCTGGTGCTAAGCCATGGAGCAGTACTTGTAGACTTTCCAGAAATCTTCTAGTAAGTGCTTCTTCCAGAACAGATTCTCTGCTAGAATAAAATGAAGTATGACAGTATTTTTTGTAACTTTGAGTATATATGCTTGAGGAGTACCTCATTCTGTTCTTATCTCAATTGAAGAACTTCTAGCAGACCCCAGCCTGTCTCATCCTGTGACTTGCCAATATTCCAGTTTGTTTTCTTTGTACATGTAGTGTCCATGGCTTTTATCTTGTCCATACTCTTTTACTTGAATAAGTCACTTTTTAGCATGACCATACCATGTTTTTATCTTTTAATAGAATTAAGCTTCATTTTAAAAAGGCAATTCAAATTTCAATTGAAACTGAGCCCTGTCATTGCAATTGTAAGTAAGTATTCAGAGGAATGAATAGTTTGCCCTTTTTTTTTTTAAAAAAAAAAAAAAACTATTGAAATATTAACAGTACTGGTGAAGGCATTGCTTTCTGTTAGTGCTGTAGTACACAAGTCAAGTGCTTTGACAATTCATATTGAAGAAGTATATAGAAGTTAGATAAATAACTTCTGCAGTCAGCAGCTCCCAATCCATGTGGTCTTTTGTAAGCCTGTGGTTGCTGCTGTGCAAAGGTGGGAGAATGCAGATGTGGTGAACTTCATGGGATGGAGTTCATGCTGTGGTCAGCTTTGGGGCTCACTCTGCACACTGGCCGAGGGAGAGGACAGTGGCTGAGATCAAACGTTGACTTTCTTCTTTGTGAAACAAGCGTGGTCTTAAGTGCTTGCTTCTCAAATCACTAATTAAAAAAAAAGTTTTTTAAAACAGCATACATGCAGAAATTAGCTTATGACTATTTGAAATAACTTGTTAACATAATGATGTTGCTGTCACCAGAACTGACTTGTACTGACCTAGCCTTGGTGAAAGTTTGTTCCCTTGGTAGAGAGCTGCCCAGGCAGATGATGGATGTGACCATTTCATGCAAACCAAATATCTGGGAAAGATCCACATCTCCCAGTATTATACCATGCTTAGCACGAAGGAGTCTGTGTAGCAGAGTATCTTGAGCAGAGAATTTGCAGAAGGGCTTGGTGAATGTGCTCAGGTGGATTACAGAAGTTACCAGGTTCCCATGAATAATACGTGAACAGTGTGGTTGTTTCTGAGGTGCAGCATCCTAACTAGGATTGAGTCTATGGAGCAGGAATCAGCTTGTAAATGCTTTGGGACAAGAATGAACTTTTATCATTGTCTTGTAATGTAGTTATGAGGGATCCTACTTTATGGCGTGCTTTCAGTACATCAGGTAAGTCAAATAAAATGAAGGGTACAGACAAGGGCTAAGAAACGATCCTCCTGCAGTGACACAATAGAAACAACTTCACAAGCCCTTGGTTTAACCCACTTAAAATTACTTGTGAGGAACCTTCTGATATGATAATCACATTATTCATACTGTTTTTTTCTGAATTTCAAAACAAAGTGTGACCTTGATTTCAAAGGAAAAGTGCATGAAAGCATGCTGTGCTTATTTTTTGTAATTAATCACATATAAGCCAATTTTATGGCAAAACAGATAAATGAGATGTCAGAGTATTTGTTTGTAAATACTTTGCTTCAAGATGTTAGTGATTTGTATCTTAGCTTTACAAAAAAAAATAAAAAAAATAAATAATCCAGAAATCCAGTGTTTCTTTCAGTTTCACAGCAGGATGAAAGCACAGCATGCAATGTATACTGCAATTAAGCTCTACGTTGATACACCATAACTGGTGTATACATTCTGCTTAGTTATTGCACTGTGCACTAAAACAAAAAAAAAACTTCCTTCTTCCCTTCCTTCTTCCTTTCTGTAGCAGGTCTGGGGGCTGTTACTTGTCCCCAGCACCCCTGTCTATGTCACTGGTGCAGCTCTGCTTGCATGAGGAATTACCCTGGTAAACATCAATGTTTTTCAGGGCTGCTGTGAAGCAAATATCAGAAGGCTGATTCAGAGGTGGCTGTGGCTCATCAACCCAAGAAATGCCAGCAGCTTCTTCTCTGAATGCTGGGGGCTCCCAAGCCTGCCTTGGAGGCTTAAACCAGAGATGGTTCAGAAGATGAGTCACCATCTCTGGAGGTCTTTTAAAAGATGTTTAGATGTAGAGCTTAGTGATGTGTTTTAGTGGAGGACCTCTTAGTGTTAGGTCAGAGGTTGGACTTGGTGATCTTGGAGGTCTCTTCCAACCTAGATGATTCTGTGATCCTGTGAAGATGGTCTTTCAGAAGAGATAAGCCTAACAATGTCCACATCTCTGAAGGAGAACGTGTGCATTGATGATGGCCCTTGGTCCTCCCTGCAGTGGTGAGGTAGGTTAGGCTTGGGGACAGTGCAGCCTCTTGTCTCACCCTGAAGATGATGAGGTTTCTGTGAAGTCCCCTTGAAGGGGACACTTTCAGGGTGTACAGGGCCCATGTCCTTGAGCCCATGCATGGATTTTGGCATCACATGAATCTGGGGATGCTGCATGGCAAGTGCAGGTGTGGGAGGGCTGCTGCCAGCCTTGGGGTAGGTTTGCACACCAAGCAGTTTTGGGGCTCATATCTAGACAGGGCTTTGGTTATGCATATATCCATCAGGAGAAGCAGAAGTGGTGTTGAAACGTGTAGAGCCACTTAACTAGTAGCAAATGCCCATGGACATGGGATATGGGTAACTTTGCATAACAAAGTTAACACTGGCAGTTGTGAATACTGTAAGTGCCTCTTTACAGTAGAATTCAGTAAATCCTGTTAGAAGTGCCACAGGATGATATTAAGTTACTTTGTAGCTCACTTGTCTCTACCTCTAACAAGTTCTGGCATTTAGTGTCTGTTATATGCAGTATAATAGGTTTCAGCATTAGGCTGCCTTCAGTGCATAAACTACTGTTTGAGTCTTTAAGCCCTTCCTCCTAAGCTGCCAAGTGGTGGAGGATATAGCTTGGATAAGAAAACAATTTAAACTTTCTCAGTGAACCAGTTTTAAGAGTTTTTTTCTCAAATGCAGAGTTTCACGCTGGAGCTGTGTGATTAAAAGCCTATGGGGAATCAAGCATTGGGATGGTTTGAAGGAAGATCAAGGGATTGAATGCAATTTTTTCTGCAAATGATAATTAAAGAAACAGCGTTCTCATTAGCATAATACACTAAATGATAAAAAGAATTGGACAGATGCCTAATCTTGAAATGCTTCTTAATTTACAAGTACACATTTTAAAAAGGAGGCAATTGAGGTCTGTTCTTCCTGGCTGCCTCTCTGGATCATCAAAACTACTTCTTATATAAGTTTACTTTTTTTCTGTATTTTTCCTCTTTAGGACAATGAGTTGCACACTCCAGGACCCCATCCATACAAAGTCAGTTGCACTTCTACAGATAAAACAGCATCCTTGATACTTTAGGGTTTCTCAGATTGGATGCCTACCAGACAAAATTACACATTTAAGTTGAGTTTATCAATTGGGGCCATATGAAGCCCTGAAGGAGTCCAAAGGCACGTAACACATTCCAGACTCTAACATTCTTTGTCACCACTATGAGTTTATCACATGTGGGTCTACAGAGAAACGTATTTGAGAGCCCCATTAAGGAGATTAATTTTTAATAATTTTTGAATTCTTGTTGAGGGCAAAAATGACTCAGATTTTAATGAAATTGTGAATCAAAAGTTGCAATGAGAAATAGGCGTCATCTGTATTGATGCTTTTGTATGACCTATATACTGTTCTTTTTCCAGTGATGCAGTTTCTGTTTCACTTTAAATACCATCCTACTTCTGTTCCTTTATCATCACATTTATAGACTCCCAAAGGGTTATGAACCAAAATATCATGTAATCTCAGAACTGTTGCCACCTGCAAATGTGGGATGGCCCACCAGGTCCCATTAAATTACATCTACACTGCTGAACAAGAGTCAGGTATGCATCAGGGAAAAGTGCTTGCACTGCTCAGTGCACTCAGCTCAGGGTCTCTTCTGGGACCTATACAGAGCCCTGTAAAACAGTTACACTATCTGCATTTTTTTACTGTTTGAAGCTTGTGAAATATGATGAGCAAAAGTGCTTTTCACACTGTGGAACAGGGTATGTGTTGTTGGCAAATGGGGTGAACAAGAAGGTCTGCTGGAAGTGCTTAAACTCACTGGGTTGGTGATGGAAAGCTGTGTTGGGGTGTATGGGAGCCAAACCTGATTTGGTCTTGTCCGTTCTGCTGTTGAGTGGCCCTGGGGGTGTGTGGTCCTCTGGGAAGTACCCACACTGGGGTACTTCCAGGCTGTTTAAAGAAGACCTATTAATTAATAAGGAGACTCTTTGTCTTGTGGGGCTAGACTGTGCCTCTCAGACTGCAGTGGGAATTGCACTTTTAGTAAGGTTAAGTATATAGAAGAGAAAATGTTTTAGGAATGAAAAAGATTTCTCTGTGGGAGCTGACTTGTGAATTACTCCAGTTACAGCCCCAGTGCAAGGTGGAAGCTGACTGCAAATGGATGCCACATTTTCTAGCTGGAAGTAACCTGCCTTTTGTCAAATCCTAGAGCTTCTCTTCAGATAGAGAGCTAGTAAGCACCACTTTGTGAAGGGGTTGTGGCAGCTAGAGCTGAGAGGTCAGCTGGAGTACACTGTCTCTACCAAAGCAGCATCCTGCCTACTTGAAGTTAACATATTTTGATAAGTGCAAATCCCAAATTAATGCTGGGCAATAACATCCTCAGCTGATGAATAACTTGACAACTACACTTGAAACAGTCAAGACACTTCCACCCTCTGCTAGGTGGTTACTGTAGGTGATAGTTTCTGCTCTGCTGCAGGCTGGGTATCTATTTTGACATTAAGACAGTTAAGAAAAATGTGGGTGTTTTAAAGCTTTACAGTAAATATTAATGTTCAGAAGATGTTATGGCAGGGAACTTGTTCGCTTTTCATCTCAAACTCAAGTTGTTTGGAATCAATGTCCCCTCTCCCTGTTTGATTTTTTTTTTTCAGTGTCTTAACACATCAAGCCGAACCTGATCCCTTTATATCCTACTAATCTCTTATATATGCTGAAGTAGCAGCTGTGGAGCTGGAGACTTCTGATATATAAAAGGCAGTGCTATTGATCTTGCTGATATAAACATTTCCACACAGGGCTTTGAACTTGTGATAGTTCTGGAGAAGGAATATATTTCTGTACATAGTGGTACAGCAAAGGTTTGTATTTCTGAGGAAATGTCTCATTCAGCCACAAGTGATCATTAGCACTAAAACACAAGCATCCTCTGTGTTAGCTGGTCTGAATGTTGTTGGCACTTCAGCTATACAAAACCTAGTGCTGTAGTTTGCAGGGCTCTGCAGTCTTCCTTGCTTCCTGCATCACTGTTCTCTGCTTATTGTGCCCGTGTGATATGGGATGGTGGGTGATCCTTTCTCACCCAATTCAAGGACTTTGTACTCTGGGGCTCTGTGCTGGTGTTACATCTCGTTTTCTTTCTCGGATTAAAATGTGGGCAGTGTAGCATAGAGGTGTGTTGCTTCTCTGCAGGCCAGGGGACTTGATTCTTCCCAATATATCTCTTATCTAGTCCATATTCCTGGAGACCTTACTGTGGCATGTGCGTGCTGTAAGGACTAAGGTCAAAACAGTTTTCCCCCAAAACAGTTTTTCCCGTGTTCAGGTTTCCTAGTAGATTCCTAGTATTTCATAGCAGTGTTACTCAATTTTTCTTGCAGATCTTCTGCTATGCAATGAGATTTTCTTTAATGACTGATTTACATGCATGCTACTCATGCATACATTTTTCTTCTAATCCCTACAGTCTAAGGTCAGATAGTGGTGTGTGTGTGTGGGGGGGAAGCCAGAAAGGCTAATGCAACTGCTCTCAAAGGCTAAACTAACACTTGACAAATAAATGCATTATAATTTATTTTTAATGATGAGGCTTGGAGGAGGGAATGACTCATAATTCTTGAATTGCAGGGCTTTTCAAAGATGAATTTGTTCTAGTCATATTTGCCTTAATGACTTTACAGGTAAATTAATGTGGGCTAGGTTATTTTTCCTGGTGGAAATAAATGGGATCATAGTCCAGTGTTTATAGCTTTTCTAGCATTCAGATACTTCAAGTCAATTTCATCTGATTTGTCTGTGTTCCTCTGCTGGGATCCATCACCACAGTAGCTAAGAAAAACCTCAGAAATGATTCCCCTTTCTTTAAAGGGGCTTTAACTTTTTTTTTCTGTAGTGTTTTCACATTACATCACTGAATAGTGTTATACCATCCTCTATAACTTTGATTTTCTAGAGGAAAGAAAACAAAACAAAAACACTCCACCTAATCTTGCTAGATCTAACTTTATTGTAAGCCTTTCTGTCCACCCAAATATTACTCCCAGTGTGAATAGTTATGTATAAAGTTAAGTATAAAGATCTCTCTGAAGGAGAGATTCAGGCTGCTTCTTAAGTGAATTTAACTTATAAGGAAGAGGCCTCTGACACAAATCATTCAAAAAATAAATGTAGAAAGCTTGTAGCCTGTCCTTAGTTTTGATTTGTGAGAACATTGCCTCTGATACTGCTTAAAATCATTCCTGTAAATTGCAGCGGTATATTAAAATGACTTGCATTCAAAATGCTGTTTCTGTGGAGTCAAGAGCATGCTTTGCATGCTGGTTTCATAAGAAGCAGAAGAAAAGTAAATAGATCCATTTCTGAATATGAGAAAATATAGTGTAACCAATAGCCTTTTTTGAAAGAAGAGAGGCCATCTCCAAAGTTTTCCTGAAGAATATATTCTGATGTTAATGGATATGTTGCTTATGTTGAGGATTTTTCTGAACAGGGAAAAACCTGAGTTTCCTCAGGTGTACATCTTTAGAACATGCATTTCTCCCTTTTTTGCTCATAAGGGTAATATAAATATTTCATGTATTTAGAGATCTATGCTACTTCTAAATTAGAATAGAATACATGAAACCACGAATGTGTCACAGCTTCTAAAAGAAACCTACATTGTTCTATTTTTGCCGTGAATACATGTTCCACTCATACTAAATTTCAAAGACTACTCTACTAAAATTTTCTGGGCAATTGGCTTGGCATCTGTTAGCTTAATTCCCATGTAACACTAACAGGATACAAATTAGAGCTCTGGGGACTTCTGATAATGTTCAGTGAAGATGAAACTTTGAAGGATATGAAAGGGGTGGCTTTGCTAATGGTGCAGGCAGTGACAGAGGTAGAGGAAAGCCTGGAGGAGCAGGTAAAGTAACTCAAGCTTTTTTCCTATACCAGCCCCAAATATGAAGAATTTCTCTGTACTAAACTTTTAGTCTATCATTTATATGGTAAAGAATAAGCTTGCTGTGATAAGTGGTGGTGGTGGGAAAATGAAAAGTGACTGTCACCACACTCTGCACCCCGAGAGTCAGCAACATGTGTCCCTCATGCTTTCCTACAAATTCCTGGTCTCCCTTATCCTTCTCATTTATTTTACTATTGGTAAGTCTTCCTCATAAGTTGACTCTTTTGATTCTCCACCCACCTGGTCATTTCTGTCCCTTTCTTCACGTTGTCTGCAGTCACAAAGGCTGTGAATGTCCTGGTGGCCAGAGCTCCTCCTTGTACCTCCCTGTCTGGCTGAATCCCATCTCCTTGGGCTTCCTTCAGCACAGGTCTCCAATAACCTCTCAGAGCTTCCTAGCCACTTTTTCTTCTGCTTTTTTTATTTTTAGCCTAAAAGATGTGAAAACAGTACTTTCTTGCTATTTGCTAAAATGACTGGACTGCTTTTTGCAACTATTGACAAGTCTCCTCAAACTCTGCCCTACTTGATGATCCCTTCCTCATTTTTTTCCAGCATTTTTACTTGAAAGAATTAATGTTCTTATATTTAGACTCCTGTTGACACTGTGCTTGTTTCCAAATGTTTTTCATAACACTGATTTTTGCCTGGACACAGCTTGTGAGTCCATCCCTGGGCAGTTTTTTTTCTGACTGGGGCTGACCTGGATCTACCACACTACACAGTTGAAGTTACCACTGCTCAGGTCAGCTCTTTCTGAGACTCCTTTTTTAATCTTGACCTGCCCAATCTCCTACCGTGTTCATTCTGCACCTCAGCCTCTCTGACACCTTTGCAAATTGCTTATAAGTACTCAAGGCATGCAACCAAAATAGACATCTTCATCCTCTTCTGTGCACTGAGCAGAGGGCACAGTTGGCTACTTACTGCCTGGGAGTAAGTTACCTGCAACTCATCTTACTCCAAATCCTGTTGTTTTTCCCATAATATCCCTTAGATTTTCAGCACTAAATTTCTGGTGTTTAGCTCTCTGCTGGCTGGCCTTCCCTGCTGGGCCACCTGTGCCAACCTCTGTCTTCCCTTTGTGGCCAAGAAAGTAGATGGTGCTTATCCTCAGCCCGTGACACCTTTCACATCTTCACTAAATCCTGTGTATTTGATCCAGAACCATTTTTGGCCAGTCTGCTTCTCATCAACCACTTCTGTACCTGCTTCTTGCACATTTTTTTTGTTACTCTTCACTGCTTGAATCTCCAGAGATGTCAACTGGTGGAGCTAGGTGTGGATGATGATTGTGGGTGATGGTTTAAAAGACTCTTGCTACGTAATAAGACTTGCGCTTCTTCAGCAATGATGGGTTGGTTCTAATTTTGTTTTCTATTTTTGCAGAAAATTACTAGCAAAAGTATTTAAAGAATAATTCTAACTTTTTCTGCCCTTTCACATAAGTCTTTCCTGGTAATGGCTATTCTCATATCAAAGATGAATAAATAATGTGAACTCTATGGATTCACTTCAGTATTTTGGGCTTACTCTGAAATAATTAGTTTATAGAATGTGAACATGCAAGGAAGCTGCTGGTACTTGGATGCCTTCTGACACTTTCTATTGAAGCAGTACAAGCAATTTACCATGATGACCTGACTTGTGTAGTGCTCAGTTAAGGACTGACTTACTGGGCAGGGGAGCGTCTTTGCTTTGAAATGGTATGCTTTAATGTGCAGTGCCTGCAAAGGGCTTTTCAAATGCTGAGAAATTACATATAATGTGACATTCCACTCTGAGAAGTGGGACTTGCCAAGAGGCTAAATTTCACTAACTGCTTGGAAGAACGTGACCCTTCTGGTTCTGCTAGGGTTTGCTGGCTCTTCCCATCCTGCCTGTTGTAGGGTTTGTCATTGGACATCCTGCCAGAACTAGTCTTTTCCTTTGCATTCATAACACTTCCAAAGGGTTTAATGTCTCCATACCATCATCTTGTCTTCATCAGTGAAAACAGATATTTCTCATGTCTTGCAGTTGCTGCTTCAGAGACACTTATTTCCTTTTATTTTGCCAGGGGCTTTAAAAGGCAACTTGAATTGCTTGGGAATGCAGTCTTCACATATGTTCCATAAAAAAACAGTCTCAGTGTGTTGAGAGTATTGGATCTTCATTGTTTTATCATATTGAGAACACAGTCTGTGCCCTTGGGATTATAAAATCCTCAAGGATCCTTTTTGTAAATGTCATTAAAGGGATTTGGATTTAGTTTTAGACTGCTGGCTTATAGCAATGCAAACTGCATTTGGAATGATTGCTACAGTAGCGGTATCCTTTAAGCTGGCCTCAACTATCTTCCTGGAGTACATTTTTTTGCTAGAGATACAAAAACCGCTGTGGCTGCTTGATCCAATGGAAAAATTCATTGCACTAATTCCAGGGAAAATATCTGAATCACTGAAAAGATGGTGTCCTGAAAAAAATGCTACAGGACATACTGGATCTTATTTTCCTTCAGTCTTGTCTGTAGATTTAAAAGTTTCCCTGAGTTAGAGCTGCCCTTTGCAGGATGTGTGGCTGTTTACACCTGGTTTAAGGGCATTATAAGGAAGATCTGTTTCCTGAGTCCCTGAGGAGCAGCTGAGGGAGCTGGGGTTGCCTCCTTTGGAGAAGAGGAGGCTCAGGAGAGACCTTATTGCTCTCTGCAACTGCCTGAAAGAAAGGTATGGGGAGCTGGGGGTCGGCCTCTTCTCACAAGGTAAGTAGTGACAGGACTAAAGGGAATGGCCTCAAGTTGTGTCGGGGCGGTTTGGGTTGGAAATAAGGAGACACTCCTCAGAAAGAGCAGTCAGGCACTGGGATGGGTTGCCCAGGGAGGTGGTGGAGTCACCGTCCCTGGGGGTGTTCAAGGAGAGGTTGGATGTGGTGCTTGGGGACATGGTTCAGTGGGTGACAGTGGTGGTAGGGGGATGGTTGGACCAGGTGATCTTGGAGGTCTTGTCCAACCTTAATGATTTTGTGATTCACACAGAATCACAGAATTTCTAGGTTGGAAGAGACCTCAAGATCATCGAGTCCAACCTCTGACCTAAGCTAGCTGAGCTGAGGGCTGAATCTGGCCCACCTAGTGACATTGCCTTTTTGGCAGGACAGGATAGAGTAAGGCGGGGATTCCTCTTTGCCTTTGTGGTGTGAGCTTAAAGTTGTAAATAATTGCTCTTCACAAGAAGGAAATGGGAATGGTTTCCAGTGTGAAGGCCCAGTGTGACTGCTGGGTCTTGCTGCTTAGTCTGCAAGCCCTGTTCCAGACACCACTTCCTTCATCCAGCTCTGTAGGCAATGGAGGAAGCTCATCTTCTGTGGATGTCATCAAAGTGATGTGGAAGAGTTTATGCAGCCTTGTGTTGTTGCAGTGATGAAATAGCTGCTCTGTAAAATAGCTTTAGATTGTCAGAAGAGGTCTTTGAGAAGTCAGCTTCCCACAGACTTGAGAGAACTCAGCAGCAGAGAGGGCTTATTAACTTCTATATTCTAAGAGCTCATCTTGAGTGTTGCTCTTCTGAGTGACCAGAGAACTGCGTGGGGTGTGCAGAGGAGTGAATATGAAAACATCTCTGATTATGTGCAATATGTAATCCTCTTATTAAATATCAGCATTAAGCACAGCCTTGATTTGTATATGCTATGGTCCTTTTTGTAGTTAAGATGTTCTGTTAGTGTGGTGACTAATGCCTCACTTCCCAGTTACAAGCAGGCATCTTATTTGCACAGCTTCAGCTCTTTATTCTCGCTTCTAACTGATCATTTAGCAGGATGGCTGCTGGCATGGCTGGGCCCTGCAGATTGCAGGAGGGTGCTCAGAATGACACACATCATTACCCAGGCGCTAGCCCTGTCTGCAGGGAATTGTGCAGAAATGTATTAATGTCTGGCTTACTAAGGCTGATAAAACACAACACCACTTGCACTGGCTGTTAGTGTCGGTGTCTTTGGGCATGATGATATGCCACAGTAGGTGTAATGAGTAAAATGAAATCTATTAGTGTTGCAGGTCTATCATAGCTAATTTAACCTAATTATGTAAGAATCTTGGCAGCTTCAACTGTCTTAAAATGGTACTTATCATTTGTTTTCATACATAATTTAATGAAATGATCAGTACAGTATGACCACAAGCATGGTTTAAAGCTAAGTGGAAATATAGAAGGGAAGACACAGAAAAGAGGTTAGAGAAATCAATCTAAGGAGAACAACTAGGTGAGAAAACTGGAAGAAGACTAAGGGATGGATAGGTAGAGGTAAGATTTAGAGGGTTGAAGAGGAAGTAAAATCCAGGAACCCAACAAACTTTGAAAGAGAAAGGGGAAAAATATCTGTGGTATGTTAGTCTGTGATGAGCACTATTTCAGTGGTGTATTTTGTAGTCCCAGATCTGGAAGGCATCTGAAGACATTTTTATACTTTTCTTCCCCAGGGCAGGATCATGTGCACACTTTAAAATGTTGCTGACCCATTTTCATGTGCACTGAAGAGAATGCACGGCACTCATTAATTGCATGGGTACTTTTTTAGACTGGCTCTGCTCAGGCATCTGGAAATATTTAATTGATACGAAGCATGACTAGAGGCTGAATCCAGGTACTGGAATAGTCCCCCCAATCCATGTAACTTGGTAAGTGGCCATGTGTGCACAGCAGATACCAGTAACAAAGGGAAAACCAGTTCTGCTGGGTATAATTTAATCTTCAATGTCAGTAAGTGAATTGAGGTTGTTTTTTCTTTGAAGAATGCTTTAGGTTTAGCATCCACAGAAATGGCAAGGAGAGGTAGCTAGAAAATGACACTAGTAAATCCCAGTTCTCACAAGAGATCTGTTACTGGTGCTTCATGACACCTTATCAGGTCAGTGTACATCTCAGTTTCTGTTTTGCTACTTCCCCTATGCTTGAATTATAGGTCTTTAAAGCTAGAGCTGGAACAAAAAGTCCTGCGCTTATAAATGAGATTTCTTATGTGGCGTTACCACTACTTATGAAGCCTTTCTTGTATACAGCATGTGCTATCATGTCCAAATAAGAGTATCAGTAAAAACAAGGAAAGGAAGAATAAAAACAATGAAAGGAAGAGTAAGTTGTTGCTGAACTGACTGTAGAGTTTCTGCTATATTCAGATAACTTTGGGAAACTTGTTTGAGTATTAGCAACTCCAATTCTCCCTATTTTCTAATGTAAGCAATGGGACAGTACTTAAAACTCAGTTGGCAAACCCAAGCTGATTCAGAAAAATCCCTTTCACATACCATTCATCAATTTTACCATGTACATGAAGTGGTGTACACCAGAAATCAGTACAATTAATGTTAATTCTGAATTTTGAAGCCCATAATTATATTAGTGATCATAAAACCTGCAGCAGAGCTAATGAAGGCTGACTTCCATTGGGTTTGTCTCATGATTTAACTCATGTTTTGCCTGGGTTAGACTAAATCCTCATGTCTCAGAAGCCACATGCAGGAGGGCCCTTAGTGATACTGTAATTGGTGGGGAAATGTCTGACAGTTGCACCTTATTAGGCAACAGACTGTCACAATGGGAGAAAAACCTTGATGAAGAGATGAATTCCTTGGTGTCTCAATCTTATTTCAGTTGTGTCTTTTCCATCATTAAGGAAGAACTCTTTCTAACAGAGGCTTTATTTTCATATGAAGTTAAAGCTTACAGTGTTTGTTCAGCCTATTTTTTTATAGAGTTCTCTCTTTTCCATGCTTTCATAGAACTTATGGGAACTCAGCTGATATATCCAAGTTGCTTGAAACTGGACAGGAACTTGAAAAGGGGGCATGGAGCATATACATGTTCTAGTTATTTAGGACATATTCAGATGTGAAGCAAAACATCGTATGTAGGCACTCATTACATTTTTAATGGTGGAATCTGTGGTGGGGGAGTGTTCATTCCTTCTATCTCTTTTACATCATCCTTGGAAGTATCGTGTTCATATTTCATTCCTCCTCTGACTGCAAGGCAAGATGAGTGTTCTGTGATCTGAGAGGACAACTGCTATGAAAAATAACTTCAACTTCCTTTACAGGAAGATGATCAGAGCATGAAATACTGGTTATGAGCATCTGAATACTGTAAAGGGCAAGCAAAGTTAATCCTTGTTGGCAGCTGTCTCAGAAAAGCCACAGATGTATGTGCATGGAGAAACTGAGGAGCATTTCTGGACCTACATTGGCTAAGGACATCTGTGACGGTTTTCCAGTTTCAGGAGGACTTAAACCTCTAGAGCCTCAGTCTAGCAGACCCTACAAATGCTAAGTTAGCTTAGATTAAAAGAAAAAAAAAAAAACAAAACACACAAATCTTGTTTTTGAGATTCAATGTTAAAATACATTATAGACAACTGGGCTCTCTTCCAGACTTGTTATTCTGTAGCGCGAATTGTATGTATTGTTATCAGGAATACTGATTCTGCTGATGATCTTAGCTTGTTACATGTGTTGTCTGCAGTAGACAATAACTATTATTTGGGTGCCTTTGCATTAGACAAAAGATGATTAAACATGCAAGTCTATTTAGTTAAAATAGGGTTTTATGCAGCAAATCAGTCTTAATGCTTTTCTAGAAGCTATGCTTACAAAAGCGCTTTAAAGTGTAGCATATGATATTGGTGAGACAAGTTCTTTCCAGGTGAAGAAAGCCTCTTAGATTTTTATTTCTAGTGCTGCTGCCTCTGTTTTCATGAGTAGCTTGGGGTCATGATGTTCCTGTTGTCTGATTTCATACCTGCATGATTCTCTGGGCTGTATTCCTGTTTTGGTTAAAAGAAGTTTTGTATGTTTTTGTGTTGTTGCAGTCTGGTTCATGAGGATTGCTCGTACTTGTCACCAGTTTTTCCTAGAGGTAAACTGGGTGCCCTCTCTTTTGATGACTTGGTACTGTTTGTACAGGATTGGAGTTCATGGTAGTTCAGTAGGTGGAGGAGCATCTCTTGCTGTAAAACTGTACTGACAAATAAGTGGCATATGTATCCTTCCTTACAAGGAGATTCCCAGCTACTGTTATCAGAAGTACTTATTTGGAGTAAAACAAGGAGCTTAAAATGGTTCTTTTCCTTTGGAGGGTAGAGAAAATGCAGATGTCCAAGGCAGGCTTTTAACTGTTAAAATGATCAGCAACAAAACCTTTCTAGAAGAGTATAAAATTTTATTTGCAAGTAGCCCTCAATTCATCAAACAAATGTGCAAAGTAAAAGCACAGCAGTAAATTGTATTAGCATACATCAAATTGGACTCCAGTGTATGTATCAGGGGAGGCACACTGCTTACTTTTCCAGTGTTTTTGAAATCATAAATAGCTCATAATAACTTACAAGACAAGCTTTTAACTAAATGTTATTGTTCATGTTTTCTTATCCATCATTTGAATGGTAAACATCAAACCATAAATACTTCTAGTTCTCCCCTTCAACAAAGAAAATGTGACTAACTGATCACCTTATTGTGAAAGCCTTGCGAAGTATGTACACGTAGAGGAGTGAAATCATGAACTACTTTATGCAAAATAATTTTCAATAAATTCACAAAATCTTCTGGTTCATACTTGCTTTTCAAACT
Source organism: Anas acuta (assembly GCF_963932015.1). Lineage (NCBI taxonomy): Eukaryota > Metazoa > Chordata > Aves > Anseriformes > Anatidae > Anas > Anas acuta. The sequence goes on from NC_088979.1 coordinate 22,157,790, forward strand.
TACCTTCTTTCAGATCAATATAGAAATAACCTTGACCTGAGTATTTAAAAAAAAAAAGTGTGGGGAATTTCACCCTGTGAATTTTTTCAGACAAATACCTGACTTTACAGTTCCACATGCATTCTATTTAGTGAATTTTAAATCCAGAATTTAAACTACAGTGGGTTGCTGTAGCACCACCTAAGGACTGTCAAGAGGCCCTGGTTCTTGTCTACCAAGGCAATGTAATCTGAAAAATAAGCAATAATTCTTCAAAAATTTTTAATTTCCTTAAAAACAGCAAGAAATGTGCCTGAAGAGGGTGTTTCTGGGCACAAGTTGTTTAAAGGCAGTTACTGCTGTTGCAGTTACTTGCGTCAAATTTAAGTTTCCCTTTGTCTCTGCTGTCACTCAGTACTTTTTATCTTTCTGGACCTCAAGTGTCTTGTTTTCAGCATTATTTCAACAGCCATTTATTTTAGACTTCCAAGTTTTGCTACCATAACAAACATATCTTACTATTTTTTTTTGTCTGAGGTAGCTGAGCCAAATGGAGGGAGATAAAGACAGTAGCTTTTGTGCAAACCATGTCATGAGCTATGGCTTTGGCTGTGTTAGCAGATGAGGATCAGGGCCAAGCAAGGGGGAGCTGGCCTAAAAGCGCTAACTACCTCTTTCCCAGTTACTTTCCAGGCTTGCCTGGGGAGTTCAGGATGTCCTGTTAGATAGCTTGTATGCAATCACTTCTTTCAATTGTATCTTGGAAGGTAGTCTCAGCCCTGGGAAGCTCCCTGGGCATGTTTAATTTATAGGGATGTTGACTTTCTCAAGCAACCTGAGCTATCAGCACTGAGTGCTGTCCTACAGTGGTTACTTGGTGCCATGACCATTGCTCTGTGGGAGCCTGTCCCGTTGCCCAACCTCTCTCTGGGTGCAGAACCTGTCCCTAACCCCCATCCTGACCCTCCCCTGTCCCAGCTCCATGCCGTTCCCTCGGGTCCTGTCGCTGTCCCCAGAGAGCAGAGCTCAGCGCCTGCCCCTCCGCTCCCCTCGTGAGGGAGCTGCAGGCCACCATGAGGCCTCCCCTCAGCCTGCTCTGCTCGGGGCTGAGAGAAGGACCTCAGCTGCTCCCCTGTAGACCTTCCACCATCTTCACAGCCCCCCTTTAGACACTAATAGTTTTGTCCTTTTCCTGTGGCAACCAAAACCACACACAGCATTGGAGGTGAGGCCTCACCAGTGCAGAGCAGGACAATCCATTCCCTTAGGTGGCTGATATGCACCCCAGGTTGGCTCTTTTGGCTGCCAGGGCACACTGCTGGCTCATACTCGGCTTGCCATTGACCAGTGATGTACCATGGAAGCAGCTCTGCAGCAGTTACAAGGAAGTGAAGAGTGAGGGAATTGAGCTGTGTATCAGAGCGTGACATTTTCAGCCTCAGGGGATTAATACAAGTTTTTACAAAGGGGTTGATTTTTCAGGGGGCTGCCTTTCCCTCTCAGGACTTCTGCTTTATCACTCAGTCACTTGTCCATGTATCAGTCCTGATCTCCTAAGGTCTGTCTTGTCTCCTTTCCAGTGAACACCTTATCCCCCCTCATCACCCTCACTCCCCTGCTATGTAAACAGCAATGATGCTTGCACTTTTTTCTTTTATTTTACTACATCACTTCCTTTTTTTTATCCCCACCTTCCTGTTTTCTCAGATCTGCTTAGGACCACCTTCCTATACTGTGAGCTCAAGCTGTCCAAGCCATGGGGTTTCTCAAGGTGGTCCCATTGTACCAACAGCTGCAGATCTTCAGTTCCTTGGGACAGATAAGCCCATGGTGCGGATGCTGGCTCATTATTCCTGCCCTGACAGCTTCAGAAAGCAGGGGTTTTAATCTTGTTTCTCAGCACAGGTGCAGTTGGGTGAGGCTCTTTTCCAGTTTTAGAAGAAAATTATCCTTTGCCATGTAGGAGGAGGAAACAAAGGGTTATTAAATAGTGGCAGCTGAGCAAAACCTTCATGTCTGTCTATTTTGTATTCCTGCAGATAAGTTGCTTGAGTGACAGGTGACAGCTCTATTTGTCCCCAGTCAGGCTGTAAGAGCAGCAGGGAGAATGAACTCATGCTGCTCTTGGGGAAGAGGTGAGGGGCTGCCCAGGTACCCAGGCTTGGTGCTTCAGCATCATTTTGAGATGGAGTTGGAGGATTTCCCTGATGGTGTAGGGGGATCAGTGAGCAGCAGCTTCCCAGCAGGGTTTCTGGGAATAGCACTAAACCCCACAGCACACAGCAAGAGGGTTTTGTGCTCAGTCAGAAGCCGGCAGAGATGATGCAGTTCCCCACGCCTCCACCCAAGGCAGGGATGGGATCTGCGTGAGAAGGTTTTCCACGTGAGATTCAGAGCCTGGGGTGACCTTCCTGCCAGCATGCTTGGCGAATCTGCAGCTCAGCTATTGCTTTTGGTGGAATCACAGGAGAAGGGAGATCACTGCTGTTCACCAGCACCCTGAGCCAGCTCATCCTTCTAGCTATTTCTGTCTGCACTTATCTATAGCATCATTCCCCTTGTGTCTGTGTACCTGCCAAGCATTCAGAACAGGCATGGCTGTGGCAGCCTCTTCCTTTCTCTCCAGCCTGTAGGTTAAATGATTGGATATTTTTTTGTTTCCCTGCATTGAGAATTTACTGTGTGAAAGCTAAGCTGAAGAAATGCTTTCAGGAGCAAGTGGGCAGAACCCTGCTCCTTCTGAGCCTCTAAGGAGGTCCTGCAGCATCCCTTGCTACACTGTTCATCTCGATCTTTAAAAGTGATGGTTTTCTGGAGTGAGACGTGGTCACAGGTAACAACAGCCTATCGAGAGTTTGAATGCAAGAGAGAAGGCCTGGATCTGACTTGCTTGCAAAGCGACCTGGAGCAGAAAGCTGAGTGCTCTGGTGAGTTCATACAGGTGACTTGCAATGTGCAAGGCTCTGTGATCTTCTTTGTTATAGACTTTGAGTTAAAAATCCCAGCATCTATATGCTATCAGTGCACTATACTTTCTGTATGCTATATGTGTTGTTTTTGTTTAGTGTTTCTGGGCAACGATCTAGACCACTCTGCGTTTAGTGCATCTCACTGTGGCTTGTAGATTTGTTCCCAGCTGGGAATCTCAACATTCACATCTGGAGTTGTGCAAACACGTGCAGACTTGCAAAACTTACATGCTGCCTTTGAGTCTCTGTGGTGATATGGGTTTGAGCCATTGTATTTCACTCAGATTGGAAAACTGGAATTAAGGCATATTTCTTCTACTTCAGTATATGACTTGAGAGGCAGAGAAACAAGGGTAATGTGTATGCTTGTAGCATGCTGCTTCTGATCCTTAAAATACAAGCTTTGGACTTAATGAGATCTTCTTTTAACTTATCAGGTTCTTAAGACAAAAATTGCTTTCTAGTGTTTTTAATTACCAAATAGTTTTTCAGTATGAGGCTGTCAAGACTCCCCAGATATTTTCTTCTAATCTTCCAGTGGTTGAAACTGTCTTTTGTAATATTTGAAATAAGACTTGGATTCAAGTATCCTACATTGATATGTTTGTCAAGCCTGTGATTTATGTAGGGATTCTTATGAAAATACCTACGTCTGCAGTTATTTTGATGAGAAAAAATATTGCAGTATGTGGAGTACCTAAATATGTAAATTGCTTCTTTGTGCTTGTAAAATGCCTCTGTGCTATAGACAACTATTGATTTGAAAAATTTAACTTTAAAGCATCAATATTTTTTAACAACTTCCACAACAGTCTAAGGATATGTGTAGTTGGCTCCTGCCCAGATAGGGCTTTTGGGCTGAAATTACTTTGCCTTCCTAGCTACGGTCTGAATGATGCTTCTGGCCAGAAGGTGAGTCTTCAGCTTTCTGGCTGAGTTACCTGTGGGATGATGAAGTTAAGCCTGGCAGATCCAAAGAAGAGAGTATGTATTTTGCCCTGATTGTTTGAAGTTCTGTCTTAGGATCAGTCAGAACTGAATATTAAGTGTTTTTTTCTAATAAGTTAACACAAAAACAGAACAAAAACCAAGTTCTACTTTTCTCTCAATCATAAGTACAGGTACTTAGTTCTTACACATCAGTTATTTTGAATTGATGAGAGGGCAGTGATCCCATTTGTACGTGACACTACACCATTGTACATATTCAAGAATGATAGTGCAGGAAATGCGGAGTCATTTTGCGTCATTTTTGCCATCTAAAAGTAGAGCCAGTCATTCAGGCCCTTACCAAGTCCAAGAGAGAAGTGCACAGCTCATCTCACATAACCGCTCTGGAGGAGCTTTGTCCCCTTTGGGTACACAATGTCTATGCAGTTAAATAGCTTAATTCTCCAGCTCAGTCCCAGGATCTGGTTTCCCACCGGGATACATGTTGCATGCTTCATATGCTTGTTTTCCAGAGCAATCTAATTACCTCCCTCTGGGATAAAACCTGTCCTATTTTTAAGGACAGCTTGCTGGAGGACTCCTGGGTGACACCACAGCAGGTCTGGCTCCCCACAATGTTCGTGGTCCTACATCTGTTCAAAAGTTAACAAACATACCCATGTGCCCACACCTTGCTCTAGGACATGCAACACTGCCTTCGTGAAGTTAAAAGTACTGCTTGGGTGAGCTGCAATACAGACTTGCTGCTGTGTTGGATGATTTTGAACAGAAAATAATCAGTTGCTACAGGGTGCCTTGTTGTGGGCAAAGGGCTTAACATGTGGGTGTAACCAGGGGAGTATAGACTGGGGCAGATGGGTGGGTCCTTTGGGGTGAGAGATCTTCTCTGTGGGGTCTGTTTTTTTGGCAGGTTATATGGTGTCTGTTGGCCAGGAATGTCTTTACATGCAGAGCTGGTTTAAGTGCACCAGGCAGCCAACAGATGGAGCAGATCTTACCTGGCGTGCCTTGCACAAGGTCTCCCAGCAGGTGAGACCCAAAGCTGGATGTAAAAGCCTGAGTTGTGTGTCACATCGCCTCTCAAGTATCCACACGATCCTGCTGTTTGAGCTGTCCTCGTTCTCATGTGATTCATGAAATGCCTGGTAGAAACCCAGGTGCCCTCCAGACTTCTGGTGGGTCTGGCTGGGCAGCGCTGAGCACCATGGCTACAGGAGGATATGAAATCAGCATCTGCAGGATAAGAGGAAAAACAAGGGGAAAACAGTTCTTTTTCTGAGATTATGCAAACATCACAGCTAAGGTTGTGTTGTGCAGCAAAGGTAGCAGGTACATGGCACTGTCAGAGTGGTCACGGTGGCCATAACCGACCCTTTACAAGCCACTAAACCACACATTTGTGAACACAGCTACAGCATGCTCCTTTGCATTCCAGTTCCTATGGAAACATGATGTAAGAATGTCAAAAATAGGTACAGTGCTTTGAAACTATTATTTTGATCTTTCTTCTCCCCCCCAGATCTCCTTCATTACCTTTCTAGCTGAACTTTTAATACATTAAAAAGGTCACTGTTGTCATCCATCAATGGTGTGCTACTCTGGGTGCCCAGGTCTCTGTGTCCTGGGACCTGATTCCCATATGGAGATAAATATTCACTTCCCCATCCTTCTTGCTCAGAGTTTGGGTAGGCTCTGGTTTCAGTGCTAAACGTATGTATACAAACACATGTACATACACATTAAAGTGGGCTTGGCTCCAACTTCACCTCTTACCCATTAACCAAATGAGAAATGTATGTCTATTTGCAGCAACAGGTGAAAGCACGACTTAGGATCATGACATTATGTTGGCTGGGAGGGAGTGCTGGAGGTCACCTTGTCCAGCTGCCCATGGAGGCAGAGTCATCTTCAGCGGTGGTGCAGGAGGTGGTGGTACACCAGATGGAGACATCCTGCAGGTCTCATTTGCCTCCCCAGGAGGATAAATATTGGAGCAGGCCATGGGCTCTTGCTAACAAAATTGTTCTCCCCACGAGGATGTGCACCCTGGTAACTGAAAAGGGGACAGTGTCTTTTAAAGCATGTTCCTACAGAGCTCCTGTGGTTTCTTTGTAAAAGTTGCAAAGCTATCGTCTCTTTGAGCAGTCTCGCTGACCTAAGTAATGTCAAGGATTTTCAAAGTAGACAAATCCTGTTTTCAAAAGCCTCCTTTGATGGGGGAGCCTTATTTAGTGCTAGTGCTAAATCCAGTAAAGGGCTAAAAAGCCTTGTATAAAACCAGGTGCTAATTTTTGCTCACTTCTAGGTTTCTGCCATCTTTCAGTGCCCTAGAACTCAGCATAATGCACCAGGAGATGAGCTGGAGACACGTTTTTGGTATTTAGGGGAAAGCAGGTGTTTATATCCAGAAAAGTGATTCAGGACTTTTTTGGCAGTGACAAAATGTGATCCTGTACACTGGATACTTATTTGCCTTGGTATGTGTGTTCCCTAGACACTTCCTGATCTGAGGAGCTGCCCACCTGCTACTTCTGTCTGGCCCTGCTGGATCCCAGCAGTGGAGGAAACAAAAGCTGGGCTGAAATAAAGAGAAGTTGACGTTGGAGCAGTATTTTTCCTGACTGCACATCCTAGACAATGTATTACAAAGACTTCTGATGGTACAGGTCTAGCTGATGTTATGCTGCAATATTAAACTGTGTTTCAGCCATTTGAGAAGTGTGGTCATCTATCTGACTCCTATTCCAAATCCTCAGGACAGATTCTGCTCAGGGTTGTATTTGTACAGCTGATGCATGGCAAGCTGTGCAGTTGTGCAGTGTTCCACCTTGTTGGGTACGTAGCCTTTGCACAATGTTTTACATGCTTGTGACAAGCATATACTGTGTTGGCACTATTTTATTTTGATGCAACACCAAAGGCCAGTACACGTAGTATGTCTCATCTTAAAAACAGAACAAAACTTTCCAGACTTATTCAGGGTTGTTATAGTGGAGTTTGGACCATTCATTAACCAAGAAGGCAAATTCAGTTGTGAATACTGGTCAGAAAAAGTATTCTTGAGCTTGGTGTTTGCATTTCATGTCTGCTAAGGTCCTTACTTGCTTGAATAACAATTGTTGGCTCCAGCAGTAAAAGCAAATACCAACAGAGATCAGAATCCTGAACTCCAGAGATGTTGTGGATTACCAAGGGAAATTGCTCTGTTCTAACATGGAAATGCAAGGGTGAAATTTTGATTGTGAAGTCTCTTCTCTAACTGCTTTGAAGCTGGGCCAATGTAGATGTAGCCTTTATAACCTAACCAAGAAGTTCATGCACATACACACTATGTAGGTCATTCACATTTATCCCGAATTGTCAAGAACTGAATGCAGGAAGACTTCAGAAAATATTGCCTTGCAACCCTTTCATTATAGCAGATCTTTCCCACTCCTTGTTCATCTACACATTTTATAGTGGGGGAAAAAAAGCTAACAAGACACCTGCTAATATTCATGAATAACTGAGAAATGAAATGCTGAATAAACGCAGCTCCAAGGGCTAGCGAGTAAGGGGCAGCTGGAGATGCGTAGACTTGCAAGTCTGAGGGACAGATGCTCTGAAGTAGGAAATTATTTACGCTTTTACTAAGCCATTGCAAATTTTTAACAGTGTAATAAACTTGGGAAATGACTTCAATTTGAGAAAATATTGCAATGATTTAAAAAAAATAATATATTGTGGCACATCATTAAGATAACATTAAATTCAGACCACAATCAAATAGTTTTTAACTTGTGAATTGTTCTCTTAAGAGATTTTATCTTGAAGGTAATTGTATTGAAACCTGCCCCTGTATTGAAACACCTTCCAGCCTCCCAGTCTTGCCTACTGCATCAAATTTTTGTGGGCCCCAGTGCTGTCAGACATGCTGAACGTGGCGTGAACAGTAATGATGGCTCGGCAGACCTGTAATTGAGACATGCTGTCCATTAGGTTCCCACAGGAATTCGCATTAAGTTTGGTCATAACTAATGATCTGCAGCTACAAAAATCAATTGAATTCAAAGGGAGCGCTGGACTGGGAGGCAATGCAAGCTCTGGTAAAGGCAGAACTTTATAGCTAGGGAAGCAAAAATGCTAGATTTCCTATCCAAACAGTTCTGAAAATGTGCAAGCAGCAGTGCTAGGAAAGAGGTGATGATGTTCAAGCTGTAAGCACCTGGAGAAGTATTGACTCTTCGTCCATCTGAAGGCAACCTGGGGCAGGGAATGGAGCCAGACCCTGAAGAAGGACACCGTCCGGTTGAGCCATTTCTGAAGCCATGATTCTTCAAGGGAAAGCCAAGGGACAGCAGTCAATATGGGTAGTGATGTCAGAATTAATTTTTGCTGATCAATACACATTGCCTAATCAAATAACTACATGCCTTCAAGGATTAACACTTTTATATTGAATTAATCCGTCCCTGTTTAGGGTCAGAATTGGGGTAGCTTATAATAATTTCTGGTTTAACTTTGATTCTGCGTTTTCTCAGCTAAAGCATGATACGTGTTTTGTCTCAAATGCTTTCACACAGACCTGGTGCATGTGTGTGTGGTGTGTGAATTCTCCCCCTCCTTTCCTAGCCACAAAGAAGGTTTGTTTGCATAGATGCCCTGGGGATTTACATTTTCGTGTACCATTGTCTTTGAAATTCCAGCTTTCTTAAAGTGAGCCTACAGTGTAGCATCTCTTCACAATGTATATTTTTAGGAGAATACCACACAAGATATTTTTTTTAGGAGTAGGTTGGTGTGCTTAAAAAAAGGAAGCAAGCTTTGCAAGTAAACAGAGTACTGAACAGAGCATCAGGAGGTCATCATCACTTCCCCCATCCTGTTATTTATCTGTTTGGTGATCTGGGACAAAGCATTTCACTGTTGTTTTTTCCACCTGACTTTGTATTTTCCCCGTGCTTTATCTCATCCTACTGTAATCTCCTTGAGGTTGTCTGTTTCTTACCATGTGTTTGTGTAAACCCTTCCATATCTGACTGTCTACCTGTGAGCAGTTGAAAATGAGGGCATGTTTTGAAATGACCAAAACCAGAGTAGAAAATGCACGTCTCAAGAGATTAAACATTATGAGTAATTGATATCAGAAAATAATATTTTTTCAGGTCTGAAATGCCTGGCCTAGTTCTAGAAGGAAACTTTCATTTCTGTGAGCAGGAGTACATTGAGTGTAGCCCCCAGGAATTTAGCCTGAGAGAAATCCAGTTGCTAAGAAATAATTGTTTTGCTGAGGTGAGTTTCTATGTGTTAATATGAGCCATAACTTCCCACCTGATCCCTCGGTGGTGGTTTTCTAAAGGGCATGGTGGACCTGCAGTGTCTGGGCTTTTTCCCCTCTGGAAAGGCATATCAGGATATTTTGGGTTGTGTTACCTTTTCTTCAGAGCAGGTGGAGTTATTGCATTGCTGCATACAGGGAGAAGCTATGATAGAGCCCAGTACCTTGCTTCAATCTGATCCCAGTAATTTCCTCAAATCCAGTTGATAAATCAAGGTTCAAACTGCCCTTAGGTCTCAAAAGTGCCAATCCATCTCTGAGTAGATGCAAACCAAGCCCTTGAAAGTGTTTAGTTTCTAAGTTAATTCCCCTGACCTGTTTCCTTCCCCCAGGACATTTCATTATCAGACAGGTTGAAGGCAGGGGAGAGATCAGTACATTTTTGCAGTTTTGATGGCACGCATGTTTGGATCAAACTGTTATAACACTTGTTGTGAGATCTGCAGATTGCTTTTTAAAGTATGTTTAATCCCTTTGAGCATACTGTGCACTTTGTAGCTCTAAAATAGTGCTTAAGCTCCAAGTTCTGCCGTTGTTTATGGAAACCAGGTTGTTGTCATTTGTAAAACGACGAGGATCTTCTAAGCCCACTGGCTCCCATTGCAGTCAATGGGATGTTGCTGCTTTGGATGCCAGCTGGAAGAGGATCAGCTCTCTGCCTCTGGGAAATGTACCTTTAAATTGTCCTGCGTCCTACTTCATTAATTAATGCATTCTGCACTAAGCCGTGACATTTTCATTTTCTAAGCTGTTTATTAATTCCGACACTGAATAATTAAAAAGAAAAAAAAAAGCTCAAGGAAGTGTACAATTGAATACCCTCACAGAAGCTGCATATACCAGAAGGTATGCAGCGTGTAGGGTGGATTGCAAGCGTAAACCAAGAGCTATCCAAGAGCCAACATAATCCAGAAGTCGTACCCCCCAATTATGCATGGGTAGTGTTTTGAAATGAGTGCTGCAATACCCTGAGAGTGCTTGTTTGTTGCTTTTAACTACAGAGCTTGGTGTAGAGTTGCAGGCTGACATAGTGAGGCAGCATCATTAACCTCCTTTCCGCTATAAGATGTGATAAATGTGGGCCAGAGTATTCCCTGAACATGATTTTTTTAAATGCTCTGTCTCTAGATAAAGCACATAGTGGTGTCCTACCATATTTCTGCAGCAAATTTCAATAACAACAAATGAAACGGGGGAAAAAAATAATAAAAAAGCTGTACTTTTTGGGTGCTGTGAGGAAACAAACTGGAATTTGTGAGTTAGCTGCCAAGAGCCATCGTTCTGTGTCTTTGAGAGAACAGTAAGCATTTTAATCTGTATTTTTCCCCAGTGTTTCACTTTTTCAAAAACACAGCAACGTGTTTTAATCTTTTGCTTCTCCATGTTGCATTTTATCTTTTCCCCTTAGGTTTTGAGAGAAAACTGGGTTCAAGGACTTTGACAGAGGAGCAGATCAGATAAATCTGTGCAAGTTTTGTTCTGATTTGTACTGAAATGACACTGTGGTGTGGCAAAAGCACTGGGAAAAATTAAGAGTACGCAGCCCTCAGGAAGTATTAAGATTTAATAGCAAGGCTGAAACCTGATGTGCCATTCCTAGCCCTGTGGAGCTTTGCAGCGTGGCATTTGGATGTTCTCGTAAGCATGCTTCAAAATGAGCCTGTGCTTGGTTATGCAAATTATTCGTGTATCAAGGAATCACTGTGTGCTACAAAATTAAAGCGGGGAGGAAAAATAACCACCGTGGGATAATATGCAATAAATCCACTGAAGCTGCTGGCTCTGGTGAGGTAATGTCTTGTCCCTATATGGGTGGAACATTTCTCTGCGGAGTCATTAGGGTTCTGCTCAGAAGCATCCAGCTGGTTGAACCACAGTGGGAAGAGCAGTGATGCTGAGCAGCTCTCGGGTTTTCCCAGTAGGAACGCCCTGCTGGGAAATGGGGTGCACTGGCACGATGGTCTGAAAGGCTCAGCTGCGGCAGCTCTTTGTAATCGCTATCCCCTCCTGATTTCTCTGCCGAATGCACAAAAATGCTCCTTGCAAACAGATCTGAGAACAAAATACTTGACTTGTCACCAGAATAATACTCAGCATGCCAAGCTGTGGTTTGCGACTTGGTCGCCTCCCTTGTTTCTCGGGAGCGCGGCTTGATACCACGTCTCTCATCTGCTGTTGTGGTGCCAAAGCCCGACACTGAGACGAACGCATCTGTTTCAGTCGGTGATGTTTAATATTTTATGATCCGAGCAGATTAGTGCCTCCCCAGGTAGGAGGCACCAATGCTAATGAGCGAGGAAGTGTTTTCTGGCTTCCCAGGGCACACGTGCGCTCCGTGTTTCGGTAGGTAACCACACCACGAGTGGTGCTGGCCGTGTTCACTGCTGCCTGCACCGAGTAACCTTTTCCCACTACTTCTGCTGAAAGAACGCATCGCTCGGTTTTCTCTTCTGGCCCACACAGCTGCCAGAGGAAGCCTTTTCTGTGTGGAGGCTGAGGCTGGTGGAGGAGTCGTGGAGTCCTGCTGGAGGCTGGTAAGCATTGCACCCCAAAGATGTGTGGTGTGAGCAAAGGGCAGCTGGGGATGCTCGTGTTAGTGGCTAGGGTTTTGGTCCTTACTTTGGTAATGATGCTTGGCTCAGTAGTGCTGTATTCACTATAGACCTACAGCAAAAACATCTCAGGTCTTCTATGATAAATTAAAGTTTAATTATTTTTTTCTTCTTATTTTGGTACACAGTTCAAACTGATTGCCACATAAGATCTATTTTCTATTGCCACATTGGGTGGAAAAGAACGGTAAGGTTTATCTTTTGTACCTTCCTGTGAGCTTATATCAAGGCAATTGTATAGCACAGCAGTTGCTATATCCCATTAAAAGGCTGTTACATGGAGTACTCTCAGCATTGCTTATGAGGGTTTGTTTTGAATGCATACTTACTCTTTGCATAATTTCCTAAGCTGTTGTTTAACCTTACCATTCATTTTTCAACACGTCATGCTAAATTCTGCTTTTTCTCTTTGATCTTGTGGTATTTGTCAGGAGGACTTTCAGTGGTAGTGTTTCTTAGTCTACTGCACGCAGAGACTACAGTATTAAAAAAGAAATGGAAGTTGATGAATTAGAAACGTTAAATGATGGGCTTTTTTGTTGTCTTGTGCTGAAGACACAAGCAGGGGTGGGTCCTGTGACCTCAGATTCCCTTTGGCCTTGGTGCCTGCCGGGCATGGGATATAGGTTTGACTTTGGGGGGGGCTGTTGACACATCTTACCCCACTTTTTCTCTGTTTCATGGCAGACAGATGACAAAGTAGATAATGAAAACCCATGAAAACATTAGGGTGTACGTGCTTTCCTCAGAGGTTCTCAGAGCTGCTGTAATTAAGCTTAAGAGATTCTTAGTCTGGAAAACAGCAATTTAACCTTGAGTCTAGGGCTGGGACTGCTCACAGCAGAGATGCCTGAAACCATAGGCTGAGTGTGACAGAGCCCTGGCACAGGCTGTCCACAGAGGCTGTGGGGTCTCCTCCTTGGGGAGCTCCAAAAGCCGCCTGGACGTGGGCCTGGGCAGCCTGCTCTGGGTGTCCCTGCTTGGGCAGGGGGGGCACCAGGGGCCTCCAGGGGCCCTGCCAGCCTCAGCCACCCTGTGTGACTGGAGCAAATCCTAAAGCTGCATCTTGTGCAGAGTTAGGGATGTTGTGTCTGAAGATATGTAGCAGATCAGAGCCTTGGGACTTTAATGAGGCCCTAAAGGACTTCCTGGGCTAAAACACCACGTTTGTGTTTCAGCTGGCTTTACATGACAGGTAGATATAGACAGGGACAGCCCCATTTTTCAGCACTGAGGAGGGCAGGATTATGAGTACTTAAGAACACATCGAGCAGAAACCTGAATTGTGCATGGTGTGCTGTTGCTCGTACCTGGGTTAGCCAGGGCTTTTTGGATCACTGTCCTCCTAAACTCCACCTACACAGTTCCTGGGGGTTTGTGCCTACCCCTCCAGGTTGTACCATGGGCTTTGAAACAAAATAAATAGCTGTAGATATGACTATTCTTCCTCCACAAAATTACAGGGAGCTCATTAATGTCTTTCAGTATTTCAGATTTTTTTGTCAGGCTAGAAAACTTGAATAAAAATTGACTTCTCTTTCCCCCAAAGCAAAGCATAATGATTTTATTAAAAATAATCTGAGTTGCTCAGTATATTTGATTTATTTTTTTTTTTTAAGTACTGCTGCTGAGTTATTTCAGCATGAAGTTAGGAAAAGACAGGGTCAAATCAATGTGCTGTGTATGTGAACAAGGCGTTGGAGACCCTTGCAAAAAGGAAACCTGGCTCTCTGGATAGTGAGATTTTAGCATTTGTTTTCAGATTTTGAGTGAGCCGAAGGAACAGTCCACAACTTCTTCCACCCAAAAATTCAGGTGGATCTTCTTTCTTAAAATAAATCAGAAAAAGCTGACTGAGAGCTTTCCTGTGAAAGTGAATGGCTACGACTGGCTGCCTTCTCCACCAGGACGGTGGTAACTTGAGCAGAGTGTGCATTTTTCCCCAAATCCTGCAGTTCGGTGTATTTCTTCCTGCAGCTAGGCATACCTACAAAGGTCCCACCTTTGCCTGATGATGCAAAAGTCAAGTCCTCATAGAGAAAAAATTGAAAATATGATTCATGGGCCCCCAAAGCTGGCTAAATATAAAACCTGGCCCAAAATGTGTTGTTGTAAATAAGGAAAAAATCATTTTTAAGGCAGACTATGAGCTGAGCACTTCCTGTTTATTGGGCTGTGACAAGCTGATACAAGGGGGTTTCAGAGCTCTGGGGAGCTTTTTTTTTCCTGCAGTGATAAAGGCAAGAAATTCACTTTTCTTTTAAATTAAAGCTTTGGTTCTTATTTAATCCCATGCCTCATGGAGTCAAGTTCTTTAAGAAAAACACTATCATAAAATTCATCAATTTATGGCTGCTCCTCAGGGATATTTTTTTTTTTTTTTGGTGGAATTGGTCTTGCCTATTCCCTTTATGTTCTGTGGAAATTAGTAAGCCTTGCTTTCCACAGCAAACTGGAGGGATTTACTAGCCCCCAGCTCCAGCTTTGGGCCAGCTGAGTTCCTGCTCTTTAGTGGTTATTTTTTCGGCTATATGGACCATTACCCAACAAAAACAGTTGATTTTTTTAGGCTGTTTTTAATCAGTTCAGTGTTCTCTATACTCAAACTATACGTTGGAGAAGTTGTTTCCCGATTAGCCTGCCTTGGGCTTTCTGTCTCTGGGAGCTGCCAAACTTTCTCCCCAGGGATTTGAGGACCAACTCCACCAAGCTGTGCGAGGCATGCAGCTCCCAGATGAGTCAAACTGAGACAACATGGTTTTGTAGGAGTACATTTTATTATTGAGTTGTATGGTGTGCACCATGTACTTCAGCAGTGCTAAGCAGCCTGTGAATGAGGGAAAAACTTCCAGCAGCAGCCCTGCATTGGGGAGGTTTTTCTTTCCTGTAGCCAGGAATGTCTGTGTGTCATTGACGGATTCTGTCAGTTCACACATCAGAGTTCAGGGTTTAATATCTAGATTTCATTTCCAAAGGGATTTACTGCTTCAGCACTGCTGTAGATGGGGAAGCACGTGGGTAAACACGGATTAATTGGCTCAGGAGAGCCAAGCTCCTTGCTCTGGATTAGAGCAGAGTTCTGCGATGGATGTCCTGGTGTCTGGCTACAATATTGATCATCGTTTCTGTGGTTCAATGGATGAAATTGTGTCTTACGGAAGAAAATCATTCTACATCCATTTGTATATGGGATGCACAATTAAGTAAAAAAAACTGTTAATCAGAAGACGTAGCGCAGTCGCTTTGCTGATTACTGTAATATTTTGTGTGCTCCGTTTCTGCAGTATTTTACCTGGGACCTTTTAGAGACATAAAAAATTGTTTTCATAAGTGCAAGAATGAGCAAACTGAAAAAAATAATCTAATCTCATGTAGTATCTAAAGTGGCAAACCTCCAGGAATTGAGAATTAATAATACTTCACAGCTAATACTGGCTTGTTGAAGATTTGTGACTTTAGAGCATCCTACTGCATTATGTAGGGACAAATAGGAATTTCAGTGCTAACTTGTCAGAACGCTGATTTGACAACCTATATATCTGATTTTTGTTGTTGTTGTTTTTTATTTTTTATTTTTTTTTAGGTAAAACTGGCCAAAAAATGGAGGGTACTTTTATTCAAATGCACAGTGAAGTAGTTAGGCCTGTTTCTTTTTTAAAGCATTTAATATTTCATGTCTCCTGCCAGCCCAGCTGGGAATCTTTTAAAAGCACATCTTTACAAGAGCTGACCAGGAATTTTTTGGCATATTTTTTCTTTTTTTCTTAGAAAATGCTGATGGATCAAACTCAAAACTAAGGTTTAGATGAATTTTTCATTTTACAGAAAGGTTTTTTTTTTAAAAAAAAAAGTTTTGAAATTAAAATAGGGCACACCTTCGTTTTCAAAATAAAAGAATCTGATTTTGTTATTTTTAGTTTAAATTCCAGGTAATAATTACACTAAAAATGAAAGTAAAAATGAAGCAAATATTTGGTGGTGTTTGAAACATTTTATTCTCCCAAATGCAGATTTTACAGTTCTTTTCTGGGGAAACAACAGCAACAAAAAAGGCTTCAGTCCACAGAACTACACATAACAAAGACCCAGTCCATTGGGACTCTGCTTTTGCCACTGATTTGATGTGGAAGACAGGCCGGGGCCATTGTGAGGGGCCTCCTTGTGAAGCTTGTTGCAATTATAATAAGCATGCGGTAATGATAAATGAATATGGAAACATACAGATGGTACCTGGTGGTCCATGAAGGAGGCAGGGAGCCACATCCAATTTACTGTATTGGTTAAAATAAATGTATTGCCCACCAGTGTACTGCATGTAGTGCATCGCCAGCGGCTGGCTGCTGTGTGTTCCTTCCCCAAATAAGTCTTAGACACGCTCTGCTAGTGACAGATAATTTTTTAAGTATATAGCTTATTAGCTATGCATTTCTATCATCCACTTTTAGAAGGCCATGCCCCATTTCCTCCGTAATAAACCTTTCTTACCAGTCTCCTTTCTCCTCTCCTTGAAGTGAAGCAATCCCTGATGTTTTTCATGGGTTTCAGTCCATCTAGGAACCACATTTTCTGTTTTTCCTTGGTTTTGTCAGTGTAATGAGTGGGAGGAGATGCTGTTTTGGTATGATGCTGTCAGACCCTGTGGTACAGGGGTGAGCATGGGCAGAGCTGTCCCGGGGCAGCCCCTGGGCCCTGGCAGTAATGCGTTGCTCTCACTACGGCATGGTTGGTGTGAGCAGCTTTGGAAACTTGACACGGGATCCAGATTAATGAAAATGGACATCAGTCCTCTTCTAGCATCTCAGCACTCTGAACCATTTGAATAATTGAAGGTGGTGAGCTCCTGGGATTAAACGTTTGTAACAACAGCAGTGATGTAGTGATGCAGGCAGTGATCTGGTATTGACAAGATTTGCTATAACATTTTCTAGATTTCTTCTTCTTTTATTTTATTTGCCTCTCTGATTTCTGTATAGAAAATAAACTCCTAGAGCCAACTCGAGTGGCAAAATGGAAACTGTAAGGTGCATTTAGCTTACTGGTAAACTCCTCTACATAGAAGTCCTCCTAGCCTTACTTGGGTAAACCACACAACTTCTCCTTGACCTGCAACTACCAGGAAAATGAAATGCTTTTTGTGAAAGATTTTTGTTCTGCTCAGTTTCTTTATCCCCAAAATATTGGAACTGTCCTGCTTTTTCTCCCTTCTTTAGGATCTCAGAGGTCTCAGATGTGAATATCTAGGGTTTTTCTTTTCCTCACATAATTGAAAGCCTAGAAATTTTTGATCCTTAATAAGCATGTCTTTTCTTCCGGCTATTTTTATGGTGTCCATACAAAATAGATTTTAGCCTTGTGGGAAAACTGTTTTAACCCACTTGATCAAAACAATTCCTTTTCATCAAGCAGAGGTCACTGTTGTGGTGTCATAATTCTCCTTGTTCCCCTCTCATTAAGGAAGTTTTTCAAGTAAATAATGCAGACAAGAACTGAGTTTGAAGAAAATGTGGCAGCCTACTCTTTGAAGCCCTCTCCGTTCATTTTAAAGGAGTGTTTCCATCTAAGCAATTACTCTTTCTGTTGCAAACTATCTTTAACACAGCTGCTCCAAATATCTAAACCTTGCGGATGACATCTTCTGAAACAAATGGGAAAACTCCCCTGGGCAGCAAGGAGTAGGCTTTCATCTAGTACTCCACATCTTGATTTCTCCAGGCATGTCCTCTACTTCTTTGGCACTCAGGACACCTCAGATGCTCACAGCTGGTCTCTGGCTGCTTGTTTGTACACCATGGGTTTTCTTCTCTTTATTTTATCCCATACTCCAAGTTAAGATTCTTCCTTTTCTTGGTGAGTGTCACCATTAGTCAGGGTTGTTTAAGCACCAATTCTCTTCTCCCACCTATCTAGTGGCTAGGAGTCCTGGCCAGGCATAGCTGCCCTTCCCTTCTCTTCCCTTCCCTCATTATTATTTGTCAGTTTGGGATGAATTATGGCATTTAAATTTGTGTATTCATCAGATAGGGTGTTGTAGTATCATCAATAATCATTTTGGAACCACTGCCTGCTGTCTGAGCAGTAATGGAAGTGCTCTGGTGACGTGGAACTGGGTGACAAGCAGGGAACCATCAAATGATGCTCGTTTTAAAGGCCCTACAAATTCATTTGAGAACTATCTATCCTTGTAGGGGAATGGATTAGCTGCACATTCCCTAAAATTGGCCTTGGATGTGAAGATGTGCAGAGCATAGGTCACGGTAAGATTAAAATGTGTTCACGTCAAGCTTTCAAACCACAATAGCTTCCAATACCACACATTCTGCTTCCCACAGCCTTTAGCAAACAAATGCGAGAGGGAAAATTAGTGTGAGGTGATCCCCACGTTTTCCCTGGAGAATCAGACTGATCATTTTATTTGAGCCACTCATTTTGCACAGATGTCGGTGTGTTTTGTGTAATCCCTCACTTGCAGAGCCAGTCAGGCAGCTATCGTTCCCTGGAAAAGGCAGAAGCTAAAATCTGCTCTGAATTTATGCCTTGCTGGTTCCTTCTTGTCTGACTGACTGCTGTCTGGGCTAATATATTATACATTCCCCTGTGTAATAAATAACATCTATTATAAAGGATGTAGGAGGCAACAGCAATGTATATGACTGCAGAATAGTTTCATCACACCTTCCTGGATTTGGATGGCCAACGCTTTCTGAAACATTTGCCTTTGTGGGTGAGACATCCCAAATATGGCTTATGTCCAAAGATGACAACCTGGTTTTAGAAATTTTATGGATCTCCTTGGTATTCTTGAGAGAAATAAAAGTGGAAAGGGAAAGCGTTTGTGTCTTAAGTAATTTTTGAAATGCGTCCTCAGGGAGGTGAGGATCATGTGAGACTTCAACTTGATGGACTGATCGTGCAGCTTGGGGTTTGGCATGCTGCAGATTTGGGGGAAGTTGTATTAACGATCATTTGAAAAAACAGCTGAGGTTCATACACAGCACAAGCCCCACGAGTCCTGATGTGGATCTCCATATGTATCGAGTATCCGTGCAAAGTCAGTCAGTTTTATAATCAGCCACCTGATCCGATGCTGTCTCAGAAAGCTTGCCAAGCGTTTCAGGGAACGCAAGGTCATGGCAAACAGACCCTCCCGGAGCAGCACGAGCCTTTCTGTGCCCTCTTGGCTGGAGGGGATCAGTGTTCTCAGAGTAAATAAGCTGGGCGACATGCAGGGAGCTCACAGCGGAGCCTTTGAAGGCTGGAGCCCTGTCATCTCAGTGGGGGTGTTGGAGCCCCAAAAGCTTTTTGTAGAAAGGTCTCCAAACAGGCATACAGGGAGCTGTGTAACCCTACTGCAGGGAAACTGCTGAAGTTGCACAGTAGAGCACTCAAAGCCAAATATGTGTCAGGAATAAGGTTAAAGACAGGGTTTTGCTCCCCCTCTTCCCTTCCCACCCCACGTTTGCTATGTTGCAGGTGCCTCACCACTCTGTTTTTTTCTGGGAAGGCACACTTAGGTTTGAGAAAGAGAGTGCCTGAGGGAAGCAGGAGCTGTGTAGTGAGCGGTGCTGGCCCTGGGGACATCCCAGGGGATGGAAGTGGAGAGGTGCCATTGCAGATTTAACAGGGAGTCCTCCTGGTTTTTAACCAGGGGTTAGAATACCTCCTGGGACAGGCTGAGTGCAGAGCCTGCTCCAGGGAAGGCAGAGCCCAAGACAACATCTGCATGGGATGCTAAGGGCTGGCAGCATTGCTGGAGACAAAGCTGAAGGGAATGTGTGGTGGTAGGGAGCAAACTGAAATGATTTAGAGCTGGAAAGGGGCTGCACACCCTGCTTTCTAGGGGGAGGTTGCACCAGACCAAGCGGTGTGTGGGCTTGGTTTGTCCCTACCCTGCCTGAAGAGTTGATCTGCAAAGGTCTGGAGGTAAGATGATGGTGGCTTCCTTTGGGAACAGGTTTTCCTGCCACTTACTAGCATGATTGTTTCCCACGAGACCCAGGAGAGATGTCAGCCTTTCCCTAGCAGCCACTGCAGAGGGGGTGGCACGTCCCCACCACGGCAAGTGCCACCAGCAGCAGAGCTCTGCATTAGCGGGGCACCACACTAAGGAATAAACTAACAAGTAATGAGCTGCTCCATCCCCCAGGAGGTTCCAGAAGCAGCTTGCCAACACTTAGCCTGCAGCCCTCTGCATCGCACCTTGTGTGTTGTAAACCTGCTTTTCCCGTCTCCTGGCACCTGGCACACCGGTTCGCTGTTCCCCAAACCATTTGTCATCCAGCAGCAAGCTGCAGGAGCTGCCTGGGACCTGCGGATCCACTCCAGGAACAGTGCAGGTCACATCTGCTTTGTTTCTCCCCTTCGCATGGTCTGTGTGCATGCTGCCTTCCCGTGCCAAGCAGGGAAATTTGCTATGAAAAAGCACCTCTGTGCAGCTGGCTGTGAACCCTGCTCAACTCTGCAAGCAGCGCCTGTTTTTTTTTTTTTTTTTTTTTTTTTCCACCGATGCCAACAATTTCACCACTAAAAACTAGAGAACATGAAGCTCTACAGTCATCTTGTAAAAGAGTTTCATATCCTGCAGATCCCGTGCCTGCATGGGATACTTGATGCCAGTGGAAATTCTGCAGCAGATATCCACTGAGTTTCCTTGGGGGAGCCTCAGACAGAGGAATAGGCATCGTTTGCTTTCCTTGAAGCAATCCACCTGCTTTTTGCTTCCTCGAAATATTTGGGGTATAGCTGAAGCATCTAGTGGTATCCCTTTTTGTCAGCTAGCCGGAGGCTGATTGCACTCTTTGGGTATATAAACCAAGGGGCAGCAAGAACGGATGATTTCTGCCTTTCTTTAAAGGCTCCGTATTCTCATTTTAAAAGTAACATCAAAAATTGAAGAAGATACAACCATAGAAATAAGCCAAGAAATTACAGTGACAGGCATTAAACACCTCAATATACTGAACAGATCTGAAAAAGCCTGAGAGGTGACTTGATATCATAGATGAATGTGGCCATAGAGGACTAGAGGATAAAAGATTGTCAAGGACTAATGGCTGAAAGCTGATACTGTTGAAATTCCAGGTGGAAGTCAGTCACCACTTCTGCAGCTCAATAAAGGGGCTAATGAATGAAATTTAATAACTCATGATGTACAGAGGTCAGACCAGATAATTGGTTCATTCCTCTGGGCTTAAGTTCTGTGAATCCAAGACCTTATTGATGTATGTCCTGCAATTACATGAAGGAAAAAATAAATGCTAACTAGCATACACAATTCTGTAAATCTGAACCAATCTGAAAATGTTGTCTACAATCCAGAAGGCAATATCAGAGGCTTAGAAGTTCAGAGGCATTTTTGTTTCACTTCTTTTGGGGGGTAAAATTGTTCTGAGATCAGTTATCTCCAAATTATTGCTGTGTGTAATTTGGCAATTACTTGTGAATTTGAAAAGATTTAAGAAAGTCTTTCCAAAATAGTATAGATGAAGAAGTCAATAAAAATTAATGTTTCTGAAGTGAATAGTATTTTTGTCCTTTGTGAAAATAAACTATTTTTGCTTTCAGATTGGTAGAAATTAGGAGCAATTAAATCGAAGTCAACAGATTGACGTTTGTCAAATTGGATGCAAGCAAGTTTATACCGCAGTCCACCGACAAGGAACCTTGTAACATGTACTCCTTGTAGGTTTTTTGATTTCAGCTGTTTATTTGGACTGCTTGAATTATTTGTTCTGTATAAATTAGCTGATACAGTTAAATATTTTTCCTGTCGGTGAGAAATTTGCAGGTTGCCTCCAAATGTTGGAAACACCACGAGTGAAGTGTTTTCGGCCCCTGCATATTTGTGGATTTCACCTGGAAGATTTGCATTTTGCCACCTGTGGGCTGGTAGCATCATTCCATGTTTTTGTCCCAGCTTGTGTGTAGAGCTGAAAGCCTTCAAGGAGGGTGCAGGAGATGCACAGGGAGTGAAATTCCCTTCAGGGTGCAAGTCTCTGTCCCAGCCCCTGTGCTCAGCTTGTCCTTATGTGCATGTGGATGTATTCATGGGGAGTAGCCAAAGTCTGGGCAAGTGGGGAAAAGCCTCTTCTGCATGGCCCTTCTGGGAGGCTTTTCCATAAACGTTACTCCTGAAGTGGAGAAAAATGTTGGGAAGAGCCACACACTCATCAGTATGCACTTAGGGAATTGGAAATGCCGGTGTGTTTGAGGTAATATACAGATTAAAATGTGGTTTTAATTTCATGGGATGGTTACAGCGAAGCTCTGCTTTCCCCATGTCCCTTCCATTAGCCTCTGTTGATTTTATCCTAGAATAGCCTCAGTCTTGCAGCTTCTGAATTTAATTAGTGTTAATACTGGAGATATTTAGTCCCATTCAAGGGAGGAAAAAAAAAATCAGAAAATTTGGAGATAGCTTGTAAAGATAGCAGCATGGAGAAGTTTGTTAGCTGGCCTGTAGTAATTAAGCTTATTTCCATAGCAACATTATCAGTTCAGCTCTAGAATTTAGAGATTTTTGTGTACCCGGTAATTAGAACTAATATCCTAATTTTAGCAGAGATATCACATTTGTATTTGGCAAGTCTTGTAACTAAGCACGCTGATTGGGGAGTGCAGTAATGTTCCATTTTCCTTGATTTCTCTTGCCCGGATCCCTTCAGACTGCTTAAGTAGCTATAAGCAAAGCAGTGCAGTCTGTTTTCTCAGTGCATTAGGCTGCTTTTACCTTATGGGGGAATCGATGCCTACACGCACACACGTGCGACCACTTGCATGTGTATAATTTACTTATTTATAAATATAGTGAAAATCTTGCCTGCCTGTGCCATCCTTGGCAAAACACAAAGGCAGAGCCAAATTACAGCAATTCAGAGAACGCAGATAGTCCTCATCTGAATCGACTCGATGATTTTAGCTGTCATTTTCCAACCTAAATGATTCAGTGATTCTGTGCTCCAATTTCATATGGCCATGGCCTCTTCCCCTGATGAGGGGTTTGCATGGAGCCCAGGATGGTTGGGTGTTCTGCTTGCTCACAGGCCTTTTCAGCCATGGGGTCATGGGATTGGCATCTTCTGGGAAGGGAATGTCCCATCCCATCTTGGTCTCACCCTGCTTGCTTGATCTGCTTGGTTTGACCTCCATTCCCAGCCTGGTGGGCAAATGTCAGCCCTGGCTGTGGCTGGTTTGGGGTTACAGGTGTGGGGACACCCAGCAGGCTGCTCCTCATATGGTGAGCAGTGTGCTTCTCTGTATCATCTGTACCCAGCCTTCAGCTGCCTCAAAACTTGTCAAACTTCAGTTTCTGAGACCTCTATCTTCCCTAGCCCGTAGCTGTCATGCTTAATGAAAACTGGCCAACAGGCTCAAAGGTTATTAGGGAAAGACAATGTGACTAAATAAGCCTCAGTTTTCTTAGAATCCAGGCTAGCAAATGAGTCTTCAGTGTTTTAGAAATAAATCCCCACATCTAGGCAGAGTCCACAAAGACCCATTAGGTGATCCACCTACTGGGTCAATCTTGTTTTGATTTTTCTTTTAAATATTTTCCGCAAAAATGTTATTCCCTTTTCCATATCACTCTTTTAAATAAGGATAACGCTGGAAATACAACACTCTCAAGTGGCACAG
Organism: Anas acuta; assembly: GCF_963932015.1. Lineage (NCBI taxonomy): Eukaryota > Metazoa > Chordata > Aves > Anseriformes > Anatidae > Anas > Anas acuta. The sequence goes on from NC_088979.1 coordinate 22,181,249, forward strand.
CAGGTTCAGCATACACAGTGGCTATGCAGTGGAAAATAGCATCCAAAGAATTGCTCCTGTTGCTAATGAGTTCTGAAGGTAAGAGAACAGTTAATGTATTCATAACAGGCTTATACTCAAAGATTTGTAAATAATTTATGGCTTACCGTGAGTGGGAAGCCAACTACCATAAAGCTTGGACCCAAACAGAGACTAATTTTGTATCAGCAAAGGACTTTGGATTTTGCAGATGCAGCATCTCAGCTGTAATCCCCCTGGCAGGGGAAAAAAATAACTTAGTAGACTATGGTAGAATATCTGGGGATTTATAATTTAGTTTTTGTGGCCTCCTGGGGTTCTATTACAGTTTGGCATCTACTTCCCCCTAAGGAAAATGAAACTCCTTGCAGTTTGACCAATGTTTTGCTAAGCTGTGTTTATCTGCAGAAATTCTATTATAAATTTAAATTAAAGACAGTGGAGAAATCCATTGTTGGCGCATGAACCCCCCCGTTGGTGATGGATTTGTGTGTAAATTGGCAGATAGTAACTATTCCTAGGAAATACTAGTGAAATAGGCATACATGCTTTGCATGTGAATCATGGTGGCCTTTGGGAACCTGTAGCACTGACTTCTTTGCCATGGATTGAAATGGCTGAATTAATGCTTAAGTACAAAATATTTTGTGTAGGTGCTTTTTGTAAGATTGCACAACTGCTCAGCAATTGGCAGTGGCATAGGGGATACCCTATGGGAGGCAGGATTGCCTTTGTTCCCACCTGAGCTGTTTTTATAGCTGTGTGAGCAGTGCACTGGTGTAACCAGGACCCTGCCTTGGCACTGCAACCCCTTCCCTTCACATGAGCTCAAAGTTTAGCTCTGAGAGGGAAGTGGGTTGAGAAATATCACCGTGGTGAGAGATGAAACATGCTAGTTGTCTTTTCCATCGTTTGCAAGCTTGGACATGGGCACAGCATTTCTCTTGCTGGCCTGGTCAATTCACCCAGGTTTCACCTGGGGAAGCTCTCCTGTCTGCTGGGGGCCAGTGACAATCTCTTGAAGGAAACACAGAGTTATAAGCCCCTTACTAACAGCCAGAATATGATTCTTCTTATATTCTCTATTTTTTTCAAAATTATTTGGGCTTTTGGACACATCTCTGCATTTATCTACAGCACCTGTGAATCTGGAGAATGTTATTCAAAATGTTAATTGCTGAAGAAGTAAACGAGCTGGTTTTTTTCCCTCCTTTTCCTCCTTATTGTTCTCAATTTTAGTATGAAATAGAGAGGCATTTTAATTTTTTAAGTTGCTTGGGCCTTTTTTTTTTTTTTACAGTTCATTGGGCTTTGAGGACATTGGTTGAGTTGCTACTAGAAATTTAATTATCCTGAGGTGTGATTCAATGTCCCTTGACCCCAGGAAGGGGGTCAGCATGAGGAACATGCTTCCACTGACCTCACATTTTGATGAAGACATGGGAATATGGTAGAATAGGCTAGTGAATCCTATGGATTTGTTTGATCCTTTCTTCAGTGAAGACTTGAGATCCAGAAGAGATGCCTATCACTGCCCATAAGCATAATTTGCAACCTTTAATTTCAGAAAGATTTCTTGAACCATTTATGGGCACTTTCTGATTTCCAACAAACAAGTAATTGCTGTTTTTAAATTTCTGCTTTCCTAGGAGACTGTATCCAAAGCTACGGTTTTTCAAGCCCTGGTGCCCCTAGCAGCAGCACATAATTTGCTGAAATGAAAGAACAGCTGAAAAAAATATATTCATATATTTATTGTTTCAGCTATTACAAAATAAGTGGGTCAAAATGCTATTATACTAATTAAACGTGGTACTAGTTTGCCTTTATGATCAAGATAAATCATGTTGGCTATCTGTCGGTGATGCCTATGTATTAGGGCTGACATTTAGGTACAAACTGGTGGGAATCTGGTTTGCTGCACACAGATGAGGAGTCTTTGGCTTCTCTTAATCTGATTCTTACTCAGGTATGAAGAAGTGGATTGTGGAAGGGTTTATAAAGGGTGCAGTGTATTGTGAGATTTATTGCAAGGAGCAGCAAGAAGTGGAAAGCCAACAAAGTGCCCTGTCATATTCTGTCAGTTAAAGGGTTTTGTATGGCCATCTGCTGCAACAGACAGGACAAGTGGAGTAACATTTCTGACTTACTGGATAGTACATAGAGGTAAATGTGAGAAAGAAGAGACAGCAGCGTCTTTAGTTTCGTCACTCCATTTAAACTTTTTTCCTTTAATCTCCAGTTGCATATATGTCATCATAATCTATAGTGCAAAATTAAAGTCCTCCCCTAAGAACGCTTCCCATAAATTCATGGTGACTGCGGGGTTTACTTTTATAAAATATGTTTAATAGATATTCTTTCTGCTCCCTCTGCATTGTGACCCCGTGGCTTGAAGTAGTTAAATTCTCCTGCTCTGTGGAAAGATGAACTGTTAGGCATAGGGAACATGTACCGAACCACAAGGGAGGCAGATGGGTTTGCAGGTATCTGCTCCTTTGTTAGAAAAATTTAGAGGTGATCAGCAGTTGGTGTTGGTTGAACAGGTCTTACAAAGGGAACAGATGATCTGTGCTCACTGTGATCTGCCAGAAGAATAATAGGAATAAATGGTGATACCCAGCTAAAGATAGGGACATGATCTGAGAGGGAACATTTCAACTTCATAGCATGTGGAAGTTGTGTTATAATTAAATACAGTCCTTCTGGTCACACAGATTAAGCACCTGAATTAAGAGTGTGCTGTTGCTTGTTGTTACTGAGAACTTATCTGGTTCTCTTTCTGGTTATTTTTGTTTCTAATACCTCATATACAACATTATCTGGCAGCTTGTTTTCACTGCAGTGCCTTGTTATCCTGGTGATTCATTGTCCAAGATAAAGTGAAAAGGAGATAAATCGTGCATGTGCTCAGTGCTTTTCACCCTAAGTGGTCTCTGAGCGCTCAATGTGAGGACAACCCACTTCAAACACTGGTGAAATACGGACACCGAACATGTAGTGATGTGCAGGTGCACTTGGCAGCCGGTTGAGACTGCAGGTGAGAAACACCTAGGGTAAAGAACAAGTAGGTTTGTCTTTGGCTTACCAAGAAATTGTGTGTTCACTACTGGAAACAAATGTTACATGTTAACTCTAATGATAACTATGGTTATTGCTTCAAGGCAATTACACTGTTATTTAAAAAATCAGTAATGTAGATGTAAAAGAGTGTCTCCAGTCCAGGTATGTTTTGCTAGGAAATAGTTTTGTGATAGTTTTACAGAAATCAGTTCTTAGTAAAATGAGTTAAATCATGTAGAGGGATTAAAGTGCTGACAAGCTAAAACTAATCCTTCTAATTATTTTCTAATTATTGAAGGGATTAGCATAAAGGAAATAAATGATGTATTTCTGGATTTACAACTGAAGGTTATTTTATTGGAATGATAATTTCTTGAATCTAGTTGTTTTTCAATGTTCAGGTGTGATTTCCTTGCAGATGGCAGTGAGAAATATACATAGAAATGAAAACACGTATTTAAGAATTTAAGAAAACAAGTATTTAAGAAAAGAATGCCTTATGTAAGTATTTTTCTTCTATAAGTGTTTTTCTTCTATTTTGCCAATCATGTGGAGTTGGTCGTGGACTTTGTAGATTGCCTTCTGCTTGCATCAATTGCACAGCTGAAACTTACCCCTTTTGATAGAAGTTCGTTGTTTGAACCAATTAATATATTTATTTTCAATTAATTCATGAAGACAAGTGCATTTATAGAAGTTTTACAAAGTTTGCCTTTTCAGACTTACATCATTATGTTGCTTGGATTAACAGTGCGCCCACGTTCCAGAAGTCCCATCTCTTCCAATAAAAATAGATGAAGTCATGTTGACAGTGTGGAGGGCTACAAAAGTTACAGGACTCTGTGTAATATGTATTCTGCAAAAGAAGAAATTATAAAGTAGAAGTGATCTTTTTTGTTTGTTTGTTTGTTTTCCCCTGCAGTTTGCTATGTTGTCTGCTGCCTTTTTTCTGTTCTGTTAGATAGAGCAGGTCTTATAGGGTGTTGACCCTGGTGTGAGCACAGATGTGTGCAGGGTGTGAGAGCAACAAGTTGGCTTTGGGGGTTAGACCATGAAAGTCTCATGAATATCAGATGTTTTCAGCCATGCACTGAAAGAGGGAGAGGGAATGAAAATAAATGAATGTTATCAGACTTGCCATTTGGTTCAGAGGACTCAAATTAATTTGAAGTCTGCGCACTGATCAGTCCTGTGCTTGGATGACTGGCACTGTGTTGCAGATAGCTTTAAAAAGTGCTGAGCATAGTGTATAACCTTTCCTTCTAATGGTGGAATCAATCACCCCGGGATTAGCATGCTCACAGGCACCTTTTTTTTTTTTATCTTCTGCCGTAGTATTTCTTCCAATAACAGGATGGATTACCCACTGAACACTTGAGGAAAAGAGAGGAGTCTTCTCTGAATGAAACTATATGAAAGTCCATAGAAAAGCATAATTTTTCATGTGTCACTTGAAATAAAGCACAGAGAAATACTCTTCTCATCTTGCAGATTTTATTTATTTTTTTAATATAAATGGAAATATTTAACTACAAATTTGTCCAGTGAATACCTATAACCAAGCTAAGTAGTAACTTTGATTTATAAATGCATTTTTTGGAGGGGAGAGATCAGTCTAACCGTATCATACTTTCATTTCAACAGTCAAATTCACATTTGTGCAGCACATCAGCCACTTGCCACTTCTCACAACTGTGTCTTCAGTATGAATAGTTACCTAGGAAGATACAGGGAGAGAATGCAACAAAGGAATTCAACTGCAAATAATTAGATCAAGCAAAGAGAGAAAAAACTTTGCTTATTAGAATACAGCTTTTTATTTGTTAAGTTTGCAGAACATCCTCTTGAAGAAGCAGTCAGTTTACATCACTGCTTGTACTCTAAAAAGTATACACAATACCCAGTAGTGTAAAGGATTTCTTTCTCGGTACTGTCCTAAGAGAGGCTATACAATGATTTCCACAGCCAGTAGAGTTTCCAAAGCATGCGTAAATTTTCCATCAAAACAATTCTGAGAAATGGATATGTTATTTACTTAGTCTCTCTTCATCACACAGCACTTCAGGTGGGTAACAAACCCAAAGACTGCATCCTCTAGGGGTGTAGAGTCACGAAGCCTCTCAGCTTCATTTTCTTTGACTTCTAAGACCCAGGAGTTCATGCTGCCACAGTGCCGCATCCATGTTCGAGAGTTGCTCCCAGTGTTCAGTTTCCATAGCACTGGGCAGGCCCAAAGCTTGTGCTGAATTGCAAGCAGCAGCTCAGGCAATAAAATAAATAGAAAATGTTTGGTAAGGTGGTTCAAACGCAATCTAGATTGGTGCTTTTGTGAAAAAAAAATGAACTGACAGTTCAATAAATATAATACAGAGAACCTCCCTATTGGCCTAGGGTGAATTTTTTTTTTATTTTTATTTTTTCCATTTTGGTATCTTTTCAAGGCTTTTGATGACCAGAGAACAAGAGCCTTCCCTCAGGAGCATCTTCAGCAGGAACCAAACAAAAAAGACTGTAAGTAATACAGTAGGCTTGAGAGGTACACCTTGCAGCTACTGGATAGCACACAATCTGACAGATTCCCCCAGAAATAATCCCTATGTAAATAAAAAATAGCATCTAATACCCAATTTACAAACAGCTCTATGCTCTGTTCTTGGATTTGCACTGTTGGGCCAGTAATTCATCTTTCACAGCCAGCTTTTCATCTCCTTTGCTCTTTGTCAGATGTACAAACTAAACAGGAGATTACGAAACAGAGATATTTTCTAAACAGCTGACCTGTTTTTTCCCCTCTTCAGCTGGCCTGGTTTTGGATGTGTCATATTAGTCACTTTATAAGAAACAAGCAGCCATATTTAAATAGAAGCTAGGTCCCCATTTTAAACTGAGTTCTTAATCTCATGTCTAATTTACCACCAGGGAAGCCTAATCTTTCTGGATGTTCATGTGCTGAATCTTGGTGGCGAATAAGGGATTTCTGGGAATTTTAGAAAAAGAGACTTGGCTAAAATTGTGGAAGTATAAGTTCATATAAGTTCGTATAAGTTCATAGTCAAAAAGTCTCTGTTTGGGGTCTTTGTGCTACTTCTGGGAGAGCTGGCCTATATATTCCATGTGAGCTTTGCTTTCCCTGTCTTAGGAGACTTCCTCTGAGCTGTGAATGTCTTGTAGGAAATAATAGGTCACTCGCAGAGATGTACAACAGACTTCAAGTACAGAAGGGATGTGATCAATTAGATTTTATTTTTTTATTTTTTGGAAACTTGGCTGTAAAGGTTTGTCCTACTTTGTGACTGACGTTTTATGCAAATTATTTAAAGCACTTTTGTGTATTAATTATAAGTTGTATATATTATCATATTCATTATCTTCTTCTTGACAGTACATGTTCTGAGCACTGTAAAACATCTAACTTGGCACTCTGGCTGTGTACTAGAAGTTGGCAAGGTCACTGGGGAATTTCAGAGTTGTCAGTAGGTGTTGGAAGTATTCAGGTTTTTATGGCAAACGTGTCCACATTGATAAATTATGGCCAGACACCTGGTATGGGTGAGAAGGACACAGTAGTCATGAAGCCTGTTCCCTCATAGGAGTGAAGGCAGTAGTTTACTGGTGTGTATCTTGCCTTCTTGATTTTCCTACCTGGCTGCTGTTTTCCTGTCATGATCCAACACTGGGACAGGTAAAGAGATGATGATGGCTCACCAGCAACCCCGGCAAATGTCTGTCATCTTCTGATTCTTAGCTAGCCCTACAGAAGTTCAGTTTAGTGTAGCTGGATGCAGCAAAATCCTTGTATCCTGCTTGGGATACACTCTAGATGGGTGAACAGCTAGACAGATGAAAAGCTGGTGTGTTATTTTGGGCTCACAGAGTGGTAATTGTTGGTTCACTATCTATCCACTTAGGAGCTGAATTCCCCAGGTGTCTGTGTGGAGAGGAACCCTGTTTAATACTTTCACCAGTGACCTGGAGAAGGAGACTTAAAATGTCCCCTCATGAAGTCAGTGGCTGACACAAGACTGAGGGGAAGCACATGATATGTTGGGGGGCTTGGCTGTCATCCAGGGGGACCCAGACAGACTGGAGGAACGGGTCAGCGGGAACCTCATGAAATTTAATGAAGACAAATACAAAGTCCTGTGCTGATGGACTAAATTCCCAGAAGGGTATAGGCTCAGGATCCTGGGCTCTATTGAGAGGAGAAGAACCAGAAGGAAGGGATTATCCCGTCTGCTCAGTACCTGTTAGACCGCATGTCATTACTGCATTCAGTTTTATCCCTCACAATACAGAAAAGACATTGATGAACTTGATGTTTGAGGGAGTTTGGCAGAGACCAAAAAGATGGTGGGGGCTAGATTATTTGCCCTGGGAGGAGAGTCTGGGGAAGCTGAATTTGTCCTGCTTGGAGCACAAACAGCTTGGTGGGGGACTTGACAGCAGCCCTCAGTGCACACAGGGTTGTTGAAGAGATACAGCTGGTCTCTTCATGATGGTATGTGGCAGGAGGACAGAAGATAACAGGCATAAGATGAAACAAGAGAGGTTCAGACTAGAAATATGGAGAACAGGAGGCTGTCCCATGAGACAGTCAAGCTTGTACTGTCATCGGAGGTTTTCAGGAGCAACCTGGTCTGAGCTCAGTGTTGACCCTGGACTAGAGACTTCCAAGATCCCCTCCAGCCTGAATGGCTCAATGATTCTCTGACAATGGGCCTTTAAATGAACCCAAAAAATGCTGAAGGATGGTCTTTAAAAAAAAATAAAAAAAAATGCTTGCTTGTATCTGGAAGAAAGGAATACATTATTATTTTTTTTTTTACATCTGACATTATGGTATTTTCTTTCCCATTTGCTTGGGGATTTTTTGTGGGTCTTTCTTTTTGGGTAAAAAATAGAATTATAGATGTGGTTTTCCAGATTTAGGAGATGATTGCTTTCCAGTTTTGGTAATTACTTTATATACCAATTCTTCCAGTCTTTAGGCATAAATTGCAGTACTTCACAAACAGAAGATCTGACTTATTGTCTGACCTGACTAGTTGTCGTGGTTTAACCCGGCCGGCAGCTAAACACCACGCAGCCGTTCGCTCACCCTCCCCCCTCCCTCTCTGGGACGGGGGAGAGAAATGGAAAGTGAAGCCCGTGAGTTGAGATAAAGACAGTTTAATAAGACAGGAAAATAATAATAACAAAATAATAATAAAATAATAACAATAATAATACAATGGTGATAATAGGAAAGTAATAATAGTATGTACAAACAAGTGATGCACAATGCAATTGCTCACCACTCGCTGACCGATGCCCAGCCTAACCCCGAGCAGTCCGGCCCCCTCCCCCCGGCTAGCCACCCCTATATATTGTTTAGCATGACGTCAGATGGTATGGAATACCCCTTTGGCTAGTTTGGGTCACCTGTCCTGGGTCTGTCCCCTCCCAGCTCTTACTGCACCCCCAGCCTGCCCGCTGGCAGGACAGAGCAAAAGGCTGAGATGTCCTTGGCTTAGTATAAGCACTGCTCTGCAACAATTAAAGCATCGGGGTGTTATCAGCACTCTTCTCATCCCAAGCCAAAACACAGCATTCCACCAGCTACTAGGAAGAAAATTAATTCTGTGCTAACTGAAACCAGGACACTAGTAATGAAGCATTTTGACAGCATCTGGGCCAATTTCCTGCTGTGTAAGCATATGTAGTGCAATTCACTTCAAAGAAGCTACATGTAATTGTACTAGTGGCAAGTTTGGCCCATTTTTAATAAAATACAACTAATAGGTTTTGTGCTTGTAAATTATTTAAATGTTCAGACAAGGTCTTGCTGATGAGCAATTATAAGAAAATCCTCTGACACAAAAAATGTCAGATATTGCCAAGAAAACCAAATGGGTCTAATCTTCAACTCCCAAAGCGTTGAACTGCAAGGCCATTTGCACAAAAGGTACAACACCTGAACTGATGCAAGATCCTTCACCAACTCCACTGCTGTTAAAACACAAAATCTTTAAGAAGTCTTTTCCTGTCAGTGTTCCAAGATCATAAACCAATTTTTGAGTGGCACTATAGAGCAGGATAGAAATATTTTACACATTATTCTCCTTAGGAGCTTTTCTGTTCTGACACTTTCTTTGGATGTTTCTTCCCACCTTAATTACACAACTAAAATGCTTTCAGACTAGTTTCAGTTTATAAAATCAAAAATGTTTGGATCTCTGTTTGGAGAGTGTCCAGAGGAGGGCTACGAAGATGGTGAAAGTCCTGGAGGGGAAGACGTACGAGGAACGGCTGAGGGCACTGGGCCTGTTCAGCCTGGAGAAGAGGAGGCTGAGGGGAGACCTCATCGCAGTCTACAACTTCCTCGTAAGGGGGTGTCAAGAGGCAGGAGACCTTTTCTCCATTAACACCAGTGACAGGACCCGCAGGAATGGGGTTAAGCTGAGGCAGGGGAAATTTAGGCTTGACATCAGGAGGAAGTTCTTCACAGAGAGAGTGGTTGCACACTGGAACAGGCTCCCCAGGGAAGTGGTCACTGCACCGAGCCTGACTGAATTTAAGAAGAGATTGGACTGTGCACTTAGTCACATGGTCTGAACTTGGGTAGACCTGTGCGGTGTCAAGAGTTGCACTTGATGATCCTTAAGGGTCCCTTCCAACTCAGGATATTCTATGATTCTATGATTCTCAGAGCTGTGTATGAGGAGAAGACAGTGCAGCCTAAAAGGCTGTGGAAGTATTTTCCTTCTTTTGGGAAATACCTCAATGAAAAGTTCATCATTAGGGTCAGATTTTAACTTACGTGGTATGTAGATTGCTCTGTGGGTTGAGAGACTTGTTGAACTGTTCCTTTTTACACATAAAAATAGTAGATTGTTTCTGATTTTTGAGTTTTACATGGCACATTATAGAAATTAAAATCTGACTTTAATATTGTTAATGATCCTGTTTTAAAATCAGTGAGTTTTGTATATGCTACTTGTATGCTCTTCATTGATGGTAATTTGAGTATCACAAGCAAAACACATACGGAACTTGTCCTTACATCTGCAAAAGTATTCATGTCACTGTCTCTAGCTCATCATATCCAACTCACATCTCCTCAAGTGCACAGGAGAAGGAACATCACTCTGAATTACTGTCAAATCCTGTTTACCATTACAGCAGTAAGATTAATTATTTAAATGTGCAGATTGCACAAATTATACTAGAAAATTGGAATATTCACAGGCATCGGAACTTGGTTGCAGGTACTTTGGGGTACAGTTTGTGAACTAGGGAACCAGGGAAATGCTCTTTCAGAACTTCTCAGTGTCTGAGTGAAAATGAGGATGGGTCCATGCCAGTTGTCCTCCGTGTGGCTGAGGACATAGTGACGTGTATTGAAGTTAGGAGTAGTAAAACTGAAAACTGAGCTTTTATCATACAAGACATTTTTTAATGTCACCCTACCAGTCACCCTTTGTTTAGCTGTCTCAGGAAGCTGTGATATGAGCATAGCAAAAAAAAAAACAAAACAAAAAACATATAGGTTGCTGTAGTAACTTAGATATATCAGATTCTTCAAACTAAACCTTTCAGTGATACCCAGACAACAATTATGAGCATAGAATATGTTAAAAACCTGTAGCAGATCTATGTGATTCCATTGTAAATGCTATTGTTTGTTTGTGTCTGTACTGCTCGAGGTACTGGGAGTATCCATGGCTCTACTAACAAATGGCACAGGCAAACTGATTTCCTCTTGGCCACATGTTTGTCTCCATTGGAGCAAGTGGGAGTAATGCAGACATTGCCAGGGAGTTAACTAATGCTTAAGCAGCGTGGGCAGTTGGGCTTGGTGCTTGTGCTCATGCCCTGGTCTGTTCCTATTTAGCAGAAGAGAGTCAGCCTTTATTCCTGGCAGCTGTGCTGTTGTGCTTCACTGCATTTCATGGCCAAGCAATTGAACATTAGTCCCTGAAGTGTTTCCAGTTTGCTTTTTGAGTTCATGTTTTGGTTTCCTTCAGCAGAAATGAAGGCACTTTTTTTAGTTCTACAGATATGGATTCATCTCACCTGACTTTAAACTGTCCAAAAGTTAGGTGTCTCTTCTGAGTCCATCATCTAGACTACTGTGATACTTGAAGCAAAGCATGATGCATTGCCATGTCATAGAGACCTATCTTAGGACTGGTTGAATCCCCCATGGAGGTGGCTAATGTCTCTGCTCACTATCTGGAGACGGTTAAGGCGATTAGCTTGGACTAGACGCCTAAGTTTTAAAATGCTAAAATTAGATGGGATAAGTCCTACTCACAGCTACTACATTTATCTTCAGCATCTCTTTTTCTATTTTGTTTCAAATTTCATGGCTGTACTCATCCATTTTCCATGTCTTCTTGCTGCTTTTCTGTATATTCTTTGTCCCACATGTACATGTTATTTCCTTCAACTTAAAGCCTGATCTCTGATGCTGGAATGGCAAATGGGATTCTACAATACTTCTGCTTCAGTCTATTTGCTGAAGCATTGACTTTCTTAAAGCATTTTTGTACTGAAAAAAAATCAATAAGTCTATATATGAGGCAGAAGCAATAATGTAAAGGCATCTTGCTAACCTAAAACAAAAGAGCAACATCCAGAGTTGAATGTTATTCAGTGAAAGGGAAACCTCTGGTTTCTTGTTGAGGGAAAATGATATTGTGAGTCTCTGACACCCTGCGTTATGCACCCATCCATCAAGGGTAGCCACAATTCAACAAGCTGCAAGAAAAAGAACAAGCTCAGGAGATCAAGCTCTGGAGAAAATAAGGGACTGTCACCTACAATTTGTTGGCCATAATATTTTTCAGTACATAATGAGTATGCAGAATCAATTTTTTTAGATGAATGCAAGTGTGAACTTCTGTTGAAATCTGTAGATGTTTTCAGACTTTCTTCAGTGGGGGCAGATTTTTGTGCATGGTCTTTATCTCTCTGGAAGGAGGGAAAGACAAGCTAAAATTTCATTTCGTTTGTGGAACAGCCACTATGTTTGGAGTGTTTCATTTGGAAAAAGGATATTGGCAGAATGTTGCATTCTTATGGATGAAACTTTATCAGCTCAGTGATGAATCTCAGGTATGCTGTTCTATGATGGATGACTAGGCAAAGAAGATAGAGTTTATTTAATACTTATTTTGATCCTCATTCTCTGAAACTGCTTGACAGCAAATATCTGTTTAACTATATGCAAGTAGTGCTTGGTGAGGAAGAGAAAGGCAGTACTTCGGGATTTAGCTTGCAACTTTCCTTGCTTCGCATCTATTTTTGAAATGTTATCAGCCAAAGGCAACTAGAAAAAATGGTTTGAGAAATGTGTAACATAGCTGCAACTATGTTTTCATATAGTGCTTGTTACCCACTTTTTCTGTGCATCATTGTAGGTTCTAAAGTGGTCTTTAAGATATATTGCTGATAAATGTGTTGCATAGTTGTTTATTCCAGTCTCATGACACGTTGTTAGCCAGGGAAGGAGGGAACCCCACAGAGTGGTCCTGGGGAGACTGCAGGTGTTACAGATACTGCAAATTATACAGGCAGTTGTCTAGGGGAAGGCTTTATGCATTGCAAGGGTTGTACGTGTTGGGGGGGATAAGTATTGGGAGATCTCTCTGCCAACACCCTGGGGCAGGCTGGCAGCTGAGGCAGGACCTGCAGAGGAGTTTCTTTATGAAATGGGGTCTTGCATCCATCTGCCCTGTGCACTTGTGTGTGTTCTCCTGAATGCCTGAGCCTCTTCCTCCTCTCAGGCACCATGTCTGGCCTCCAGCCATGCACTAGGCCAGGCCGCCATAGTGTCCCCACCCCGCCTTTCAACAGGGGTAGCTCCTGGTGGAGGAGCTTTTAAACCTTCACAAATGGCATGTTGAGGCAGGAGGTAAAATGGAAACCAGTGCCTGACACAGCCAGGGAGGTGGGTCACAAGATGTCCCTGTGGCCAGCACCTGAGAGCTGGGCCACAGCACAAACTGCAGGGAACCATTTGCCTCATGCCAGGCAGCCTGTGTGACCTGGAGAGGTGCTACACCTCACGTGTTGCTTTTGTTCGTTTGTTTTGGAGGCCTGATATTTGAAATTTGTCATGAATGACACAAAAATTCGGAAACCACAAAATAATCTGATGTCTTAGAGTCATCTTTGTGTCATTTGTTGCCCACGTTCTGAATGCAAAGGCAAATGTGCAATATTTTTGATCAGTGAATCTGCTGCCAATGTCGAAATATGTTGTGAACCAATAGCCAAACATTGCACAGATGTAACTCAATATGATCCAAGCTTCAAGGCCAGAAATACTTCAATGCAAAGATAACTGATGCTTGGAGAAATACCTTAAAACTTTGTTTCCCAGTGCATGTAATATGATTTTCCATCTGTTTGCTGCATAGTCGAGGAATCCAAAAGCTAATGTACTGTAAGATTATAATCACATTCATTTGTTTTTCAATTACTGGTGGGTATATTTTATTTCTGATGTTGAGACAAAATCCAGTATTTTTAGCAAGAATGTGGATAATAAAGGTTACAATTTATTCCTCAAAACGTGGGGCTTCTTATTTTTCCTATGTTTGACATACAGTCACAGATAGCATAATTAGAGGTGTTCTGTCTTTGCAGTGGAATGTGACTTGTGTAACAACATTCTTTAAATGGCTGTTTCTGTTTCAGTGAGAAATAAACATTTGGCAGCGTCCCATTGTGCCATTTAATTAACTTGAGTCATGTGAGATATGTGAGCAGGGAGACTGCTACAAATTCTTAACGCCCACAGCACATGAATGGGACATGTGTGTTGTGGCCCAATCCTGATAATAGGGCAAGTGTTTTTGATGCTGGTTTAGAGGAGCTCTAGTAAAATAGGAAGATATCCGGGCAAGAATAAGTTGGCAACATGAGGGAGATCTTATAATACAGCCAAACACACCAGCTACCTCCTTATGTCTCAGTCAGTCTGACTGAGCCCAATTGTGGCAGACCGGTGGTAGGAGGTAAATGATATCTTTGCTGCTGGATTTCTCATCCCACAAAGGTGCATCATTAGAGAGAGGCTTCTGGTATCTTTGGTACTGAGACAAAAGCCTTTCCCATTTCCAAAAGTCCTTTCAAACTGGGGATAGAGATGAGAAGCAATTTCTGGGTTTAGATTTCTTTGTTGGGAAGAGTTTTTTTATTAACTTATGAGCCAGAGTTTTATCATTTATGCAAAATTATGGAAGCATGTGAATCACATAATGGAAACAAGCTGACAGATTTCACTCTGTTTGGCACCTGCAGTTTGCTGTACTAAAGCTCTGTATTGCTTTAGATTTTGAAGTGAACACCTGAGAAAGTACAAGTGAGTTATAGAGGCTTGCTTTCTTGTAACATGTTTTCTGTTTGCCAGTCTCGAATTTTCTTTTCCTCCTGTATCTAAACCCAGAAATTAGGTATGGGAAGACTAGTCAGCAGTACTATGTTAGACAGTGAAACATCTTAAAGGAATATAGGTATACATTAATATAGGAAATATATAACTATAGGAATATATATATATTTTTGTCAGGTATGCTCTTCTTTTTTCTTCCTTCAAGGATAATGCTTGATGATGCTTTGCTCCAGAAAACATTAAATTATTAATCTCACTGATGCATTTCCCTGTGATACACTACAGGATCCACGTTTGGACATTTAGACAGATAATCCAAGCATTAGTCTGTGGAAGATTGTAAATAATGTAAGAAGAGTAAAGCAAAGGATATCCTCTTACATACATAACTGGTATGAAATGTCTCAAACTGACGGGGTGGAGCTGGGATGTAGGTGCTTTGATTACATGGAATTTTGCTTCCCTGAGTCATTTCTACATAGGTTTCATGAGCTGATATTATGAAGTACTTTGTGATCTTCTCCTTCCACATATACTTGCTACATGTCATTTTCATCTTACCCTGGGACAGAGCCTCAAGCCCGGTGCTGGAGGGAGAAGCTTCCCCTAAATGCTCCGTAACTCAAGGCTTAGGCAGATACAACACTCCCATTATAAGCCAGGCAGACGTGAGAAAGGGTGGTTGTTCGGGAAAGAAGTGCTGTTGTTGGATCTTCTGATGGTGCCCCTGGGAGCCTGACTCAGCCAAGAAAACAGTGGCATTTCTTGGAACAAGGACCCCCTGCTATTTGTTGGGGTATTCCCATTATATCCCCATCACCTCCCCACCTGGTTGAGTGCCTCTGTGAGGCAGTCTGCCACAGCCAGAGCAGCCATCCTGCCCTTTACCAATGCACTTTGTCTCCTTTAGCAAACCTGGTAGCCAATTCATCCCTTCAGGAGGTCTCACCACTGGACTCCGTGTTGCTTCTCTTATATTGATGTGGTTGTCTTAGCAACAGCAAGGACTTTAGGGCAGGGGTGAGCTCTGATCTCTTCTGTACAGCACAGTGCAGAATCCACATGGGCATGCAAATGTTTTATGATAATCATTTCCCTTCCTTCAATGTTTTATTCTGCTTTTCTTTCACCAGCTAAACCTCATTCTGTTATTTGTTGCCCATTAGGATTGCTTCTAGGGAGGCCCGACAAAACTGTTACGGAAATTGTTCACTTAAAGTTATAGATGGTGTTCAAAGCACCTGCTGATTTGTTGAAAAGTGCAGTTTGGTAGTTTTCTAGCCTCACACTGATTGTGGGATGCTGTGCTGGTGACAGCAGCATGCAACAACATAAGCATCACTGCTTGTACCAAATGCAATCATCAGTGTGGCATCAGAAATGAAAACCAACTGAGAAAATGTTATCTAGTGGTAGAAAAGTGCTCTGTTAATAATGAAGGACGAGTATGGGCAGAAAGCAGGACATTATTCCTGAGAGAGCTGGCAGAATGGAGACATAAACTGCCTCTTATGAAGACACAAATCTCTGTAAGAAATAGGTCACATAAGATTGTTTAGTGGGGAAAAAATAAGTGAAGATGAGACCCAGCATAAGTGCAAAGGAAGCAGAATTGCTTCAGAGCAGTTTCTGACTTTCATGACACATTTCACTCACAGTGCCCCCCGCCTTCTCTTGCACCTTGTAATTTAGGGCCTCCCCTTCTTGCCCTGGCCCTCCGGCATTGGGGCTAGGCTGCTTCCTCTTGCCTCTACCATTAATAGCTTTGTTCCTGCCTCTAGTTGTGCCAGCATGGAGATTTTTTGCCCAGTGCCACATCGGATGTTGGAAGTTTGGTTGGGATGGCTCGTTTGGTCCAGGATCACCTGTGCTCCTTGCTTCCCTCAATGCTGACCCTCAGAGTGTGGCACACAGCCAGCCAGGCCAAGTAAAACAAGTTATAGGGCCCCTGCTGCACCTCACCAGTTGGGAGCCATGGCTTTGGAGAAAATGTCTGTCTTTTCTTACAGAAGAAGCAGTATTTCTCCTGAGGGATTTCTTTCTGGTGTTGTTCTGCAAAGATGGTGCCTGTGTTGCCTAATCAGCAGTGGGAGTTGCGTAGGGACAGAGAATGCTCAGAGAAGATTAAATCTTCACAGTTTCCAGCTGCTGAAATCTCTCTTTTTAGCTGTTAATATCTTCACTGAACATTTGTGAACCGTGGTACTTTTTTTTAACACGCTCATAAATTGGCTGTATTTTGACCTCAGGAGGACAAAAATTACATGCACGTTGCAAATCATCCTCTGTAAAGTGGTAATCAAGGACACTGAATGAGAAGTTCTAGTATCAGAGGTGTCTCTTAGAGTGCATTAGTCTAGGTTGAACCCTATTTCAGTGAATATTTCAGAAAGTGTCTGGCTGAAGGAGTTACTCAGTGATTATCCCTGGCATACAAGTAAGCCCTGGGACTTCCCTCAGCCGAGCCTTTGGGTGCTGTTCATGTTCACCTACCTGGCACAGCAGAGATGCTCACGGTGTTTTGGATTGCAAGAACTGAATCCTTTCTAAATGTGCTGTTCAGGTGGTTTTCCTTTTGGGGCCTCAGTCAGCATGGAGAATGAAAATTGGCTAATAAGTTTTGCTTTTGTTTACAGAGAGTTACTCTCTCTCAAGTGGTATCAGACCTCTCCAAGGTTTGAATTATAAACATTGGGGGACCATGTTTATTTGTTTAGAGAAAGCCGTGACTCAAATAGAATTAAAAAAAAAATAAAAATCACATGAACATTTGTATTGCTCTTATGGAGTGTAAATTCAGACAAAGATTTCCATGAGAGCATTTTTTCTAACCAAAGCATCTGTCACTGTTTGAAGTTATGAAGATATCTTCATATAGGGAGATAAATACGCATTATCTACCTGCCACTTATGATACTCAGTAGATGATAAAAATAAACTAGAGAAAATGAAAAATAAATTAATAGAAGATGGAGAAGGTGGGCTGGCAGGTATATTACCAGTGAGCAGAGAAAATAGCAAGATGGGATGACAGCTGAGGACAAGCTGCTTGCTTTTTTTCTGAGCAATCATTATTTCTGCAGGGAGTACCTGTGCTGTGAGAATCTTCTGCAGCAGATCCTCCGCAGAGGTGAACAGCCCCAGATTGCCTCATCTTCAATGCATATTGAACTTACTGATTGTGGCTCCTTCAGTTTTCACTTTTAATTACAATTTTAGGGGTGCTGTGGCTGAAGTTTCCTCTGGTCTGAGGACAGCAGGTGCCGTGAAGCTGCACATAGATATAGACAGGAGCTATTCCAGGGCAGCCTGCTTCAATGCTAGTGAACAATTTTGTGCATGTTTAATTTACTTTTATATATAAAAAAAAAAAAGTGTGATTTTACCACTGCATAAAAGAGCACCAGGGGCCATCCTCTTGGACCAAAGCTGTGGGAGCTGATGGTCCCTCATCCACAGTGGGCAGCGCTGGTGCTCCCTGTAGCAATCCAGTGAGGAAGGGTCACTGTTGGAGCAAGTCAAACCAGAAGCAAACCAGAAGTTAATCTGAACAAACAGTGCTGAGGGTACAAAACATAAGGTTTCTTTCCACTAACTAAAACCACGTGTAACAGAGACATCTGTACCAGAGCTGTCACCTCAAACTGTGCACTCCCTTCCTTTCCCTACATTCAACAAGGAGGCATAAGCAATTTTAAAGCCGCATTCATCTGTGACCTATTTTAGTTAGGATGAGATGACTCCCACTCCAGAAGTTACTGCTTTTTCCTAATGTGGATGGAGGGAGTTTAGCCAACTGCCTCATACATATGTACCTGTGCTGTAAATATCTCACGTGAGTTCAGGTTAATCCTGCCCTGGAATATCTATTGATTGTGTCTTATGACTCAGTTTAGGAGTTCCTGAAAAGCTGCCCAGGTCTTCCTTCCAATCCTGTATTTCTCAAACTCTGTAGAAAAATCCAGCCCATTCTCTTTAGGTTACAATTTTACTTACAGAGGAGAAAAGGCTTTGGCATACTGAGCACGTTAAAGGCTTTCTCACCACCTGAGAGGCTTATATAATGATTTTTATTTGTTACACGAATTGTTCTGTATATGAAGCCACTTCCTCAAACCCACGTATAACCAGTGTACCTAGCAGCAAAAACACAAATACCTTGTCTTTGATATCTGCAAGGGAGTTAAAGCAATTACTGTTAATCACTCACACATATGGAAATGACTTATACAAGCAAAAGAGAAGAGCCACTTCCCAGTCAAAGATACAGTGCTTGAGTTCCTTTTTAGCTACGCTGGTGCAAATTGGGAGTTTCTGGTGTCAATTACATTTTGTCTGAATTTTCACTGACTTAACAGAGATAGCAATCAGGCCCCCTGGCTTCTAATCAAGTTTGATATTACCCTGGTGAGTTGTTATAATCCCTGAAATGGTACCATGTGTTAAGAAATCAATTGCGTTATGAAAATTACTCAGCTTTTCAGTGGTGCTAATGTAATCTGGTCTAATTGTCTAATTTTACCTACTAAATAAAGAAAATATTCAGAATTCTCTCCAATGGAGATTCATATTTGTAATTATCAGTGTAAAAAGGAAAGACAAATATTTTCCATCAAGGACAAGAGTTTTCAATGTGCAACATAGAATAACTAGTCACTAGTAAGTAAATTGTCTTAAAAAATGTAGTTAAATTAGCATAAATACTCAGTGATTGCAAACATCTGAAGAGCATTATGTAAGGATGGAAATATGTAAGTTACTGTACCAGTGAAATAACAGAGAGAATTTATACAGCTGATGTAAGAACTGTACCTTACTTTATTGTACTGCAATCCATTTCCCCTATCTTTGCGTTACGCTCATTATTTGAAGTTGGAACTACAGCTTTTGTGAGTTGAAGTACTTAGCATTATGTTTTTGGGGGGATATACTGAACCAGAAATAGTAAGTAAATAACAAATATTTGCTCTTATGCTGACTAGTTTAAGGTGAGATGTATTCTTCTCCATAAGTTGTTCTTGAAAGTTATGTGAAAAGTATAAAGATCTGGTTAAAGTATTTTTTTTTTCTTAGCACTTCTGAACATCTATTCGCTTTGATTACTTAAGAGGGGGATTCCATACTTGGAGAAGTCTTGATGTTTTGGGAAAAATTTTCAGAATTTTGGCTTTTGAAGATAAAATCTCTCTTTTTTTTTTTTTTTTTTTTTTTTCTAGAATGAATCTTCTCAGAATTTTAGTAAAAATAAAATAGAAAATAAGAAGTTGACAAATATTTCTACCTCTTCCTATTAGACATTTCCCAGAGAGAAGAACCAAGCTCAGAATTTTTTAATTCAGTACTTTAAAATAATCCACCATATGAAATGAGCTGTTTGAAAAAAAAAAATAGTATTAATTGGTTTTTGATTCTCAAAACCTGGTCAAAAAGATTGAACACAATACCTCTGAATTAGGATTTTTCTACTTGGATCATGATTTGGTTGAAAGAGATAAAATATAAGATTTTCATATTTTCTTCTGTAAGTATATAGCCAGACTGGTTCTGCTTTCACAAAGGATGCAAGTAGCTCCAGAGAGACTCTGTTTTCCTGTCTGCTCTACTTTGTTCACAAATTCTTTGGGCATGGGGATTTTTTCCCAATGGGAACCCAGCACAGATAGCATGGGTTATTTCTGCTACTGCATGCCTGTGATTCAGCCAGTGGAAGATGAGCATAATTGAGCAATAGTCCTAAAATTCTGCTATGCACAGGAGTTGTGTGTATGTGCTTCTCAGAAACAACTGCATCTGGAACACGTTTGTATATGCTAAAACTTCCATGCTGGAAGAAAATAGCAAAAATAAGCATCCTCCCATACATAGTCAGTAGGCAGCTGTTCACTGTTAGAGTTAACAAAAATGCAAATTTTGGTCATTTGGGAATATCTTGTTATCCTTCTATCGCAGCTTTGACTGTGTCTCTAAAACAAAACCAGCAGATGCGGTTCATTCAGGTGTTTGGTTGGCTATCCTGCAGCTGAGATGGATAGTTATGTGTTTATTTTACAAATACCACTGTGAGTCACTGAACATTTTACTTTGTGCTCGGAGTACTCTCTGCCATGCAGAAATGCCTCAGAGCACAGTGAGCGCAGTTGCTTGCATAAGCCCTGAAAGGTGACTGGGGCATTCAGAAGAACTACAAAGTGAGAAACTTGTAAAGGTTTCTTTTTTAGAGAGCCACATTACATTGCAAATGACCTGTCAATCTTTTCACTCTGCTGGTGGGTCACAACACAGCATCATCCTGCCTCGCTGCACTGCTATAGCATGTACCAATCAACTGCCATATATGATGTAAGGTGTGGCTGTGGGATATTAAAATGACAGACGGATACTGTCTGCTTACTGATGTGCTGGATATCCCACTGGATTCTTCAGAGAAGGGAAAAGCTGCTTTATTTCTCACACACATTTCTTTTATGTTGAACTAATCCAATCTGTAAGAAATGCAGAAGAAGAATTTTTGCTCTCAAGACCGAGAACAAGGTGAGAAACAACAATACACACACATTAAGATTCTTCTGTAGTCACGTGTGTAATAAAAAAGACCAGATTTGTTGCACCAGGGAAACCCTTCACACAGACGTGGATATACACATTTTCAGAAAAAAAAAAAAATCAGAATTGTTAGCATCACCAACTGTTTGGACAAGTTCATGCTTCATAAAGCCTGTCAAAGTATAACATCAAAACAACAGAAATTTAATGGACTTTGGATAGTATTTTGGGATTCCTTAAATCCTTCAAGGCATAATCTGTTTGTAGAACTAGACATGATAAGTGCTATTAGAAGGAGTAGCAGCTGGTAACGTTCTTCCCCCATATACTTCTTGATTTCTCACACATTGATCAGTTTATTAGCTGCTTGTGTTGTGTGTTTTTTACTTTGTGGGTTTTTTTTTTTTTTTTTTTTGATGAAAAATATGGTGTGTGGGAAGGAGATATTAATACTAATTCAGAATAATACATTTATTATAATTGCTTTATTATGGTAGAAATGAAAAGAGCAAAACAAAGGGAAGGAGTTTATAGGGGAAAAGTTGACTTTTTGCTCTGTTTGCCCATAAAATACCACTTTGTCACAACTATCTCTGAATATCACACTTTATTTTCCAGAGAGAAAACTCTGAGCTTGGGGCACATTTCATTAAATCTTTGCAAACTACCGATGCCCAGAATGTTCTGCTTAGCATAATCGCGTTAATTCCAGTTTTCACAAACGTATGTGTTCCACTCTCCATGTCTCTTAACTAGTAATCCCACCTCCACGAAGAGCATTTTGGGAGCAGCATGCCGTGAAAGATGAAGTTAAATTGTTTGGGGGCTAGTTTCTGAATGCTACACGGAAGCTTTTACACTGGCATCAACTTACATTTCCTTCATATGTGGTCCAGATACAAAGCAAAAAGCCATGCTCGTTTGAAGCCTGATACATTGACAATGCAGGGACTGGGCATGTTTTCAGTGTTGTTTCATCCTATTCACTACTGAGAAATCTGAACAGGGTGGTTGCTCTGGGTGGGACTGGTTCCACTGGTCCCATCAGTTGAATCCTGGACAGGGATTAGCCCTAATACTGAGCAGTCACAGTACTAACTGACACTGAAAGGAGTCACTTTTAAAAATGCTTATGTGTTTATATTTATAATTGTCACTCATAAGCTTTCCTTTTGCTATTTTTGTTGGGGAGGGGAGCAAAAATGTAAGGGTATGGATGAGGAAGAAAAAAAGATAAAAACCAAGTCCCAAACTGGGACTCTTAAAATAGGGGATAAGTATTTAAAATAATGAGGAGGCATGGTGGAAATGAAGTCCAGAAAAAACCTTCAGGACTGAGTATTCCAGTAACAGCTAGCTCCTCTGATGTCTTAGGATATTGGGCCCAGGTAGAGGATTAATAAAATATTAACCTGACAATAACTGCTACTGCTGGATACAATTGCTCATTATCTGAAAAACAGTCCAAAGAACTTAATAAAATAGAAAATATCATTATTTAAATTGTCTTCCTGAAATGATTTGCACATGGAAGAGTCATCCAAGGATCATTTCATCTTGATCGAGCGCCATGCCGTGTATCAAGTTACATCAGATTTATGCTGTAAGCAGCCATCCTTCAGGAGCATCTGTCTGGCAAAAGCTTATTCTAGCCAAGAGGCGATGCAATTGAATAAGTCATCACATTTCATGGATACAATTCTTCAATCAGTCAGTGGAATGGAAAATTCTGAATGCGTTGGCTATAATACATCTATCTAACTGGGGATGTTTTTCCTTTGTGTGACAGTGACATTTGAAGCTGTACAGGGCAACTTGTGTATCTGTGCAGAGCTGGATCCTGCAAACAATACGTTACTCCATCAGTAAATATAATGGGATTGCTTGAAAAAGAAGACCCTGTTTAGACTGGGTCTAAAAAAGTTAGTTTGTTCCTGAAAAAGCTGAACATCAATTAGATGAAATGTATGTAAGATAAAAGAAAAGATAGCCTTCTTTTCTGATCTCTGAAAACTTTTATTAGCTTGCAGTTTGTGACTAGTGTTTCCATAAAAGTTACATGCCAGCTCCCATAGACCCTGATGGAAATTCCCATTCCCTTCTCATACACACTGTGGCAAGAGATTTTCTATGGAAGTACAATAAATTGTTAAAGGTCTTCCATTTCATGTACAAGTTTAATTACTGTAATTTTCTTCATGCAATTTTTCACTTTCTGCTATAGGAATAATGACATAGATAAGTTGTAATAAGATAATACAATGAGGACAAAGGATTATGACATGAAACAGGAATTAAAAAAATCAAAGTTTCTGTGTCAGCAGCACAGCAATAAAAAAGACATTAAGAAAAAATCTTGGTCTGAGAGGAAGAAGCAATTTCTCATCTGCTGAAGCTTTAATCTAAACTATGTTGAAGAATATAGGGATTTCCCCATGGATTTTGATAAAGCTTTTACAGGTGCCTAAAACAGTATACATAGTCTTAAAGACAACAAGATCTATTTGTCTGATGTTGGCTTCTCTCCTTTCCGATTTCTGTATGCATGGTTTCCAAAGGTTGATTGGCTCGCAGGAGAATCTTGAGTGATCCATCTGGGTTAACAGAGCTAATGTTTGATTGTTTTGCTCCAGGTCTTCTACTGGCACCACCAGCATGCCTCAGCATGAACCAGGTGGCCAACAACTGCCCCACATCATTCACTTCCTTGCCTGATAACATGTTCTTTCTGAACTTGGATTCACAGGATGGTTTGGGTTGGAAGGGACCATGAAGCCCACCCAGTCCCACCCCCCTGCCATGGGCAGGGACACCTCCCACCAGGCCAGGTTGCCCAAAGCCCCATCCAGCCTGGCCTTGAGCACCTCCAGGGATGGGGAACCCACAGCTTCTCTGGGCAGCCTGTGCCAGGGCCTCACTGCCCTCATAGTAAAGAATTTCCTCTGAATATCTCATCTAAATCTTCCCTTTCTTAGTTTAAAGCTGTTACCCTTTGTCCTATTGTTACACTTCCTGACAAAGAGTCCATCCACAGCTTTCCTTTAGGTACTGGAAGGCCGCTGTAAGGTCTCCCTGAAGCCTTTTCTCCTCCAGACTGAACAACCCTAACTCCCTCAGCCTGTCTCCATAGGAGAGGTGCTACAGCCCTCTGATCATCCTCATGACCCTCTTCCCTCCAGGGTTCTGTCCAATGGCACTTGACCAAGCAGATCCCTGAAGAGACCAAAGCCTGCTCTCCTGAAGAGCCAGAGCTGCACCTCTTCCTCTTGCTCCATGATAACTTTTTTCCTCTTGGGGGAGCAACCCTGATTTTTCATGAAGTCTTTGATCCGATCTTTGCTGAACTTATAAAGTAGAAAGCAGAAAATTGGCATCTCTTGACCACTTTAAACACTTACTTTGATATTTATTTATTTTTAATTGAAATAAAAGCTGTAACTGTTCTGCAGCACATAGTTCAGATCCCCCTGGCAGATACTGCCCAAATTGGATGTTTCCCTGTGTCCCTCCGGTGCATCAGTCTGGATTCAGGAACAGGCAGTGTGTTGCACTATGGCACTTCCACACTAAGTCTTACCTTAAGAAATTGATAGACAAATCTCTTCCAAGAACCTATGAGAGTGTGTAACCCAGCTTTTGTTGCCCAGAGAAGCTGTGGATGCCCCATCCCTGGAGGTGCTCAAGGCCAGGCTGGATGGGGCTTTGGGCAACCTGGTGTGGTGGGAGGTGTCCCTGCCCATGGCAGGGGGGTGGAACTGAGTGGGCTTTAAGGTCCCTTCCAACCCGAGCCATTCTATACTGGACTGTATTTGCATGCACAGAGACAGCTCAGTATTTGTTCAAACCATGCCTTCCCAGACCTTCTGGCAGTGCCATAACTTTGTGGACCAGTCATGTCAGTGTCTCAACAGCCACTGTGCAGAAAAGCCCAGTGCTCAGCAAGCTTAGTGCTGTGTCTTATCAGCACCCAACTGGCATTTCTCATTCATTTCTAGTGGGGCTGGAAACGGACTGCATAGTCTTATCTCAGAACTTGAATTCCTTATATTTTAGGGAATGTTAAGGTGATATTTGAGGTTTTGAAACAGTTAAAAATCTACATTCATTGTGCAGAAATCATTAGGGTTTTATCCAGTGCAGTGTATCTCTGCCTTACGTTCAAATGTAAAATACAGTAAATATGAGGAAATAAACAGGATTTTCATCATCGATCACCCAGTACAGATCTGAAAAGTGATTTTTTTTTAAGTAACTGCTCTGTTGATCTTTTCTCTCAACATGCTATGAGTTGGAGTCAGAGGAAATTTAATATACTGTATTTTAATGCAAAGTGTTTTCCAAAGGGTTTTTTTATAGAACTAATGCAGGGTCACCCAGACATAATGAGTCCTCTGAAACATGCTAGCCTCTTTCTTGCCTAACTGATATTTGTCCAGGAGGGACAGATGACGTGTGTCTACCACTCTCTGCAGCTGTTCTCAGGTGACACGATGAAATATTAATCACCTTGCTGTGTCTGCTGAGCTGTCATGAAGGTTTCATGCATCCCAGGGGTGTGTGAAATCCCTTCCCCAGTGCATCCAGTCCTCCCCCATTCCTGGGGCAGCAGAGATGCTGTGGGGTAGAGGATGTGAGCTCCAGACAGATTTATTAAAGGGAGTTACTGGCCAGCCTAGGTATTCGGGGACACAAATACCCCTACCTTCCTCACAGATATCATGATCTTAATCAGACGAGAATATCCTAGCCAAGAGTGGCCAAAGGACTACAGAAAAGTGTTGTCTATCTTCTCTTTCCCACGGAGCTCGAAGCAGAGGGTGGCATGACCAGTTTGAGGCTACCAGCTCTAGATAGGGGGTTGCTGGGAACCTGAATGCACCTCAGGACTGGGGAGGTGAGGACAGTGAGAGATGCCTTTAATTTCTTTGCTGTTCTTTGTCTGGAATGCCATTGTTGATCAAACTATTTTTTGCATCATCTCTTGGCAGATTTTCCCAGTGCGCTGTTGCTGGTAGCTTACAGCAGAACATTTTTAGCAAAAAGTGTAACTGACACCTGATTAGTGGTTTGTACTCGTTTAAAAGCTTGAACAATGCAATAGTTAGGCAAGGTTTGCAGGAAAGGTAATATTTCTTATTGTAACAGCTGATGTGCTTGAAAGGGCAAATCCACGTTTCCAAACACCTAAGCCCTTCTCAGGATTGCTGC